>NC_039366.1:15223565-15500618 GCF_003573695.1 Papaver somniferum
TTTTATCTTTTTCTAAACCATCTTCCAGATAGCTAAACAAATTAATGTTTAAAATTTTCTAGGAAATAACATGAGAGAAAGTAATAGAGATTGTGAGTTGGTTCCACTTAAAGGTATCAGGGTCAATCAAGTATGATACAAGTGTTAACAAGGGATTTGTGTTGAGACCATAGTAACTTAAAGGGAATTCTAAATCAGGAATCCATCTATCATTCCAAAGACTAATACTTCACTCCAACGATTTCAGATTTCTTTTCTTCCCTTGTTGCGATGAACTCCTTGAATTGTCTCAACATGATTCAGAGATTGACCTCCCATACCCGATTCTCTTGTCAAAAACAGTAAACCTGGTTGTAGCTTCAAAAGTACCTCAACAAAATACAAACAACAAAGAAAGCAAATAGTATTGTGAAATGGGAAAGAGAAAAGGTAGATTTGCATATGTTTGGTGGATGTGGTATATAGGGGTATGGGTTCACAGAGAGATGGTATGAGAAAGAGTACACAGAGGTGGGAAAGGATGAAATGAAGGTGGTTCTGTTGTCAGCAAAGGTAATGGTGAGAAATGAACAAGGTTTTCTGGTCGTGAATCAGGGACGGTACTGGGGGTCGCTTAGGGGTGCTCCAGCCACCCCCAAATCTCTAAAACTCACCAAAAAAACCATGTTTTCATGTATATTTTTTGGATAAGAAATGAATAGCCCCTTAGAAATTTTATGTTTAGCCTATAGTGCTTGAATTAGCCCACCTAGAATTTGGATCCTCTTTCCGTCGCTGTCGTGAATAGAGATCAGGGGAGAAAAGAGGCGATGCTAGGGTATGTTATGCATTACATCCAATTTTGATGTACCATATGTGAAAACGGGTTAAGGCCTTGTCTTGACTTGTCAAGCCCAATTCTTCCTCTAATCCACTTCTAGGTGTAGCTGTGGAAACGGATTGCAAGCAAGATCACATACGAATTGTAACAGCTTCTTGTGTGATATTTTTGTTACACTCTTCTAGCGGAACCCTGTTCCTTTCTGCCGTTTCCCACTAGTCCCACTCATTTTGCTTCTCTAAGCATTCATGCTTTATTTACTACCTAAAAACAAAAAATTAAATTAATAAAAATAATTATATTTGAAAACAATAAAATAGAAGATTCGGCATAAAATGGGAAATTAAAGCATACAAAATGAGATAAGTGCCAATAAAATGATAAAGAATTATGCAATATTTGGCACTTATCAGGGACCACTTATCTTTCTTTTTTTCTCTCTTAACACAAAAAAGCATGCTAATACGAAATATATTACTCCATAACCTAGTCGATTCATTAAAGTAAGTCATTAAAATGCTATAAGTATTCATAGAACACGATAATCTTTTGTCGTGAAGGCCAACATCTTTCTCTACTGCTCGGAGACCCGTTTCATTATTACGTTATACATCTTATAGTTTTCTCCCATGTCTAATTTTCTTTTCGGTGGTAATTCATTCCCATATGAAATGCGTAATTTCCGCTCTGTAGAATTCACTTCTAAAATTATGATTCGATATGATGAAAACTAGGTTTCCTGAATTTTCTGTTTCAAATCGACGATATATCTTACACTGGTATTTTTTGTAAAAGAAAAAAAAAACTCCCTTTCAAGTTGCAACTGATAGTAAATTTATAGTTCGAGTTCTATACGATTAGACAACTAAATATCAATTATGTGAGTCACACTTATTATGGATCCATGAGTTTTTTTTTTTGTTTTTTTTTTAAAAGAGGCTAAGAATGCTCCTCTGAAGAAATTTATTTGGATTACCTCATTTAAGTTGAGCCTTGAAGAACTATAAGTAATGGGAATCTGCATTCCACCATCCTTCACATGGCCATGCGCAGCAAATTGGCATAAAGAGTGAGTTATAGAGTTTACATTTTTTTGGTACTGAAAAGGAAAAAAAGAGAATTCCTTCAAAGCAGACTTCTAGATCCTTGATTTCAGGGGCGCGGCCAAGAGTTGACTAACCCTGGCTCCACCCTAAAATCACTAAAATCATTTAAAAACTCACATATTTTTTTTATATTTTGTAATTAGCCCCCTTATAATTTATATTTAGTCCACCCTAATACCTACATTTATATAAAAACATTTTTTAGTCGTCCCCATTTTTAAACCCTGGCTCCGCCACTGCTTGATTCTCAATACCAACGATTTGATACTTCACCTAATATCCCACAATCACCCGAGTTACATTAGAAGCATTTCCTTCAACAACGAGTCTACAACCACCAAAGTTTTCACTTCATTTTCCACCGAGAAGGCATCGAACGGATGATATACAGCGTGCTTAGCATCGGGATATATAGGGCAGAAATGCGACCCGCCACTTGTGTCTATGCGTGGAATTTTCGGTGGAAATTTCGAAGTAAATTTAGACTTATTCTTCTTTCGATTATAACTTTGTGCACCAGTATTTGGACGAGTCATTGTGCATTAATTACCAGGAGTTGTTCAGATTTTATTTTTATTTTTTTTGTGTGCAATTACTTTAATGACCGGGCTTTAAGTTGTAATTGTGTACAACTGGCTTCAACTTTGGAGGCCCAAATGGTCAGACGTGTTTGTCATGGACAAAGTCATTGATTTAGAACGATTTTTTGGGGACCATGGTTCTATTTTTAGTAAGACATTTAGAAGTAAATCTAGGTCACCCCTTATCTGGATATTTATATTAATACCTAAACTACCCTTCTGATTGATTTTGGATAATGATTAGTGAAATGATTAACCTAAAGATGTAGAATTATTGAGAGAGTAAAGGTAGAGAAGATGAAGAAGAAAAACATGGAAAATAATTTTTTTTTTTTTTGAGTTCACTAATCTTGAGTATTCAAGTGATGATTCAATTGATGATAGCACATCTGAATCTTCATCTCCTTCCTCTTCTAGAGTATTTGTTAATCCTCACAATGATCCGGATATGAGTTATTTCTTAGATGGTGATTGTATTCTTCCCCAAACTCAATCTCAAGATGAAAACGATGGATTTTACCAACCACCATCGGAGGAAGAGCATTTGGGTTATCAGGTATGCTTCAAACTTAGATAATGTTGGTTTAATTGCTCCAAACTTTCAAAAAAATGAAATTTGCTACGTAGATTTGGGCCAGTTCAGTTAGCATATGTCAAGAACATGTAACCGATCACACCTGAAACTGTAGTTTGGTTACGTTTTCCAAACACGCAGGTTACCGAACTCGCTCGTTAATGGAGGTTTTGGTCGTACAGTGTAATGTTCGGTTTGCCCGCAATGTAACCGAACTTTAGGGTCTAGAAGTTCGGTTGGTTCGCAAACTTTTATCCAAAAGCATATCTAACTGAACTCACCGATAAAAAAAAAAACCAAAGTTACAGTGCTATATTCGGTTACCTAGTATAAAATGCTAGGTAACCGAATTTTGAACTTAACAATTTATTTAGGTACATCTTGTGTGTTCGGTTACATATCAAATTGCTCTACCAACCAAACTTAAAGTTCGGTGATATCCTTATTTTCGAAGGAACCGAACTTATGGACTTGTGTTGTTCTAATACAAGGAGTTCGGTTAAAAGTATTTTTTGTGAATCAACCGAACTCTGAGTTCGGTTAAGAAAAACTTAATTCGTGATAACCGAACTTTTTGCGACGAAACCGAACGTTTTGCGACGTAACCGAACTAAAAGTTCGGCTGAGACTTGTTTTTTTGCGATGTAACCGAACTTTTCTTTGAAAAAAAAAACCTCCATGAAACCTCTCTGCGACTTCCATTTTCAACTCATTTGGATGATTACTTCTCATTTATTCAACCAAAAACGAATGACAAGTAATGGGTTTGTGAAAACAGCTTTGTTAATGTTTTAAATTAAGCTATATATATAGAGGTGGTGGTGGTTGGTGGTGTTGGTAATCGGAGGTGGTGGTGGTAATCGGTGGTTGGTGGTGGTTATAATCGGAAGTGGTGGTGGTGGTAATCAGCGGTGGTGGGTGGTGGGAGGAGGTGGTGGTGGTGATAATCGGTGGTGGTGGTGGTGGTAATCGGCGGTGGTGGGCGGTGGTGATAATCAGTGGTTGGTGGTGGTGATAATCGAAGGTGGTGGTGGTGGTAATCGGCGGCGATGGGCGGTGGTAGTGGTTATATATAGGTGGTTATTAGGTTGATTTTAAATTAAATTAGGTTAAGGATAGGTTAGTCATCTCAACACTTTAGGATACCCCATATAACTATAGGTAAAGTGGCTTAATAAAACCATGATCCCCTCAAAAAAAAAAAGACATGGTCCTTAAAAAATCATTCTTGATTTGTTCACGGACAAACAACATGATCCTAATGTTTCCGAGATTAATCATTTCCACTCCAATAAAATAACCATTTTTAGACACAAACCCCCATTTCTGCTCTCCACTCTGTTTTCTAGAGATTACAGAAAAAAATGGGAAGACCCAACCAAAACCCACTCTTGGATTTCCGTTCCACTCACGACGATGCTTGGTACTCTGTTGTTAAACTGGTTCTAAGCAAGAGAAACACCATTCTTACTGTTAAATTTGCAAATTTCGATGAAGATAAAGATGAGGGTTTTAGTGTCGATGAGTTCAAGACTGTCAAGGAATTAGATGATTTTGTGAACAGATTTCGTCCAGCTTGTGTTCTGCTACAGGATGAAGATTGTTATGATTTGAGACGCGGGTCGGATGTCTGTGCTCTAATTGTACAAGGTGATGAAGAACATAAGTTCTACAATGGCGTAATTGAATCGGTGAGTTGACTCATTTACCGATACATTGTAAGGGTTCGAGGTTTTTGTTTTTTTTCAGAGCTGTTCCTGAAATTTTTTTGCCCTGAACCAAAAAAAAATTTATGCCCCAAAAAAAAATTTCTCACACAAATCTAATAATATTAGATTGTTAAATAGATTTTAAACATAAATCTTACAAAGCTCGTTGAAATGCTTTCACTCTTCGCGTTTTCTTAGACGCAAACACTCTAATGATAGACTTATAATCCATTTTTTCAGCTATGGCTATTTCAATAGCTATCATAGCCAACCCATTCAATCTTTCTTGCAACATTGAGGACCGAAGATAAGATTTAATTAGTTTCAGTTTGGAGAAACTTCTTTCTGCGCTAGCCACGGTAACAGGGACGGTAAGCAAAATTCTATAAGAAACCCAAGCATTGGGATAACAAGCTTCCAAGTTTTGCAAATAATGTAATACCTCAATTGGTTTCTTTACATCGTCCGGCAGCGTCCTTTTCATGATCTTTAACTCAGTGTAGAGGTCTCTCCCGTCAATGTCAGAAAGTGTACCACAACTTAGAAAATCTTCAAGTTTAGTACATGATGCCAACAAACTATCATCACTCATGGATTTTAATTTCTCCAAATCGAATAAGAAACCATATATGTTCTCGAACTCCTTAAATTGCTGAAATCTATTTTTAAATGAACGCAGAGCGCAATCCACTATGTATAGAAAATATTTTTTTCTAAAAGATTCCTCACCTGACGATTGAATTGTCTCCTTGTTAGAATCCTCATCGAAATGCTTCTTCCGCTTTCTAACACGTGGTTCCTGAAATTTAGGACTAATTTCCATGTCAACAGCAATTCTTTTAGCTTCAACTAGTGCATCTTGGAAGCCGTTGTCTCTGTAATTTTTGAAATACGAAACAAGCATTTCTATATGTTTGATAGCATCTCCCATATGCATATCTTTTCCTTGTAGTGCTTTGCTAACAGAGTTGACGACCGATAAAAGATCATACCAAATAACCATGCCAAGAAAAAATTCAAAATTCTTCATGTGATTCTTGAGTATACCTTGAGCAATAGACTTTTCTTCATTATTTTTGGATGTCTTTATCAACTGATTCAAAGCTTTTCGTATTTTCGGTGCTTGGAATTTTATTGCTTTAACACTTTCCACACGACATTCCCACCTAGTGTCAGATAATGGTTTGAGAGTTAGACCTTTAGGTCCCACCTTCTTCTTAAAATCCTGCCATCGCTTTGTAGAAGCAGCAAACAGTTTATAGATACATTGTATGGTCCCAAAAAAAGAATCTGCCTTCTCATAAGATTTAACCATATCGTAAAGCATGCGATTAAAACTATGACAACCACATGGTGTGTAAAAACCCCTAGGATTAATCTCGAGTAACCTGTTTTGGACACCTTTTTCTTTTCCTTTCATGTTTGAACCATTATCATAGTCTTGCCCTCTTATATCATCAATGTTAAGATTGAGTTTTTCCAATGCATCTTCAAGTTCGGAGAAAAGACCCTCACCTATTGAATCATCCAATTTTAAAAATCCAAGAAAAAATTCTTCAACTTTTGCTGGAATCTGGGAAACGTCAACACATCTTACCACAATAGACATTTGGTCCTGATGAGTTATATCTGGAGTACAATAAAGAATAATAGAATAATACTTAGCTCTGTGAATCTTCTTGACAATCGAACTCTTAATTTTATCAGCAACCATGGATATCAGCTCATTTTGAATCTTATGACTAAGATAATGATAATGAGTTTCCTTCTTAACAATACGTTGTAGATGCATATTTAACACCGGGTCATGTTTCACAATCACCTCCATCAAACTCAGAAAATTACCATTTTTCTTGTGAAGATCTTATCACTCTCGCCACGAAATGCTAAACAATTTTTTGCAAGATACATCACAACATCCATTACACTATCCATTATTTCTATAAAACGTTGTTTCTCTTTGTTGATTTGTTCTTCCACCTGTTTGTCAATGGTTTCATTCTTTTTCAGTCTTAATTCTAGATGAATCCACTTTCTCATACACTCTTCATGTTCAGAACAAGTTTCATGTTTCTTAAGTCTTCCACTAAGATTATTCCAATCATCAAATCCAATGTCAGCAAATTGTATTGAATCATCTCTTTTGAACAACTTGCAGCAGAAGCAAAATACTTTGTTTAAAGAAGTTGAATATACAAGCCATATCCTGTCTTGCCTCTCCCAGTTTGTCATTTTACGGGTATAATGCTTTCTAGAAAAACGTTTACGAAATTTATCATAAGGAAAGACATAATCTTCAACCCTTCTTGGACCGTTCTCAATTAAGAAATCAATCATTTTTTGATCAATTTTACCGCAATTTTTTGGATCAAACATATCTTGATTGGGTTCTTCCATGTTAAACTCAGTTGTATTATGACCATCCATGTCATTTACCTGTTCATTAATATTCACATTATTATGATTCTCATTTGCTTCGTGTACATCTCCCCCATCTGCCAGGCCCACGGTATCCACATTTTCGGCAACATTTTCGGCAAGTGTATGGTTAACATTTTCCACTGTATCTGTAATTACAACATTCACATTATCCACCACCGCGGCTGCACTTGTTTTAACAACATATTTTTCAAGAGATCCAGCAAGAGATTTTTTGAACTCTTCTATCTTCTTAGACCTTTTTCTATTTTGACATCCTGATAATTGCTTTCGTTTGAGAGGAGGCATACCTGCAATACACAAGAACCAACAAATTTTCTTATAAATGAAATAATACAACTTGGTTGTTCTTTCAATTTGAATACAACAACAGGTGATGGATACTGAATACGGTGCAACAACCATGAGAAAAAATGTAAATTGACAGTAAAAATATTAAATCAATCCTAGAAAAAGGGAAATTCTAATTGCTTTAACACTTTCTGAAAATGTAAAAATATCTTCTCACAACTGACAACAACAAACAAAGGCATAGTTTCTTAGCCTAATCCAAATGTTCAGTAAATTGAACACCCCAAAATATGTTAAAATACTTAAAAGAATCTAGCCTAATCATGGTGCAGACTCTAATTCGAACAACCCAAAGTTAATCAATCATCAAATTAAATTACAATTATACCAAAAACCCCAAAACCTTAAGACCCTAAATTCTAATAAAAAAAATAAAAAAAAAATCAACGAATTGAACACACTTAATAGGCTAAGCCCTAAACAATTATTGAATTAATTATGCGAACATAATTAGATTGATCAAAAAGACCCAGCATCTTCTAACCAAAATATAAACCCTAACTACTAAGTGAAATATTTAGAAATAGAAAAAGGGGACATGAAATGAAATCATATTATTGAGGTCATATGATTCAATATCAATGATTAAGACTCATATAAAGTAAGAAGACATAGATTCGCCTTTCTCCTATCGTTTTACTTTTAGGCTTCAAAAGAAAAGGGAAAAGGGAAAAGTACTCGCCTGTTAAAAACTCCAAAACAATTTGACGAGTTTAAAGTTTAAGCAAGAGTTATGAGTCCCCAAATAATTATGCTAATTGAAACGTCTGCCCGAAAAATTTATATTGTTTCTTCAATAAGTCCCTAATTATTTTCTTTTTTTATGAATAGCCCCAGTGTCAAACTAGCTTTTGCTGCCCCTGGGCCTTGCTGCCCTAAACTGGGCCTTTCCCTGATTCCCCTATGGGCCCGGCCCTGCCTTGTCTCTCCCGTAAAGAAGTAAAAAAAAAGAAAAAAATCAAAAATCACATCTTCTCACACTTAATCAACAGCTCCAAAATCTATTATTAAAAGAAATAACACAAGTTGTAGTAGTACTTACAGCCATTTTGCTTAGATAAACCCAAGTTATTCTGTAAATCAGAAAGAAATTTAATTTTAGTTATGTTTAAATGGAAAATAGAAGAAGACAGAGATGGAGAAGATGAAGAAGAAGTTAATAATCTCTGAGAAAATAGATGAAGAAGAACACACCTTCTGTTAATCTATGCATCTGAAGATTGAGAAAAACTGCTGTATCTATCTAATGGAGAAGTTTAGAAAGGAAAATGGAGGAAAGATGCTCCTGCTTTGCTCAGAACCAGTGCTAGTGCATTTGTTGGATTTTAATGAAGGCATCTTGTTTTCAAATTCAGGGTTTCTTCTTCTGTTAACACTTTTCTGAAAAACCACATTCATTCTAACTTGTTGTCACTTTAACTTTTCGTTTTACTCAGAATTCATATTACTTTCCCGTCACATTTATGAAATCTAATGCGCAATATTTCTATTTTGGTACAAGGTTTGGCTTATTGTGGCAAGCAACGGCGAACCCAGAGCAATAATCTTATGGATAGAAATGTAATAGGGAAAAATAGAAATGGAAATGTAATAGAGCAATAATCTTAGCATTTTCTTCTTGAAGACCATAAATAGACATGTAATAGTGAAAAATCCCAGAAATGGATAGAAGAGTAGATTAAATTTTTCAAAGTTCATACATACCAAAGTACCCTACAATACATTGTCAAACAAAATAAAAGTCCAAATGATACTTGCTGAAATTGAATAAAAGTAAAGAATGAAGATCCTGGTGAAGATGAACCAAGAGTTTTTGTTACAACAAACAAACTTAAAAAAGATGACGAAATCTAAAAAATAATCATGGTCTTTTTCTGTTAAAAGGGATTGAAAATATGCTACAAACCCTTGATTACAGGCAGGTGTTTGTTAGAAAAAGATGAATGAATTTAAGATTAGAACATTCGGTAAAGGAAAGGATCGCCAACAAAGCTAGAATAGCTCAGCTGGTTAGAGTGTTTGGCCCTTAACCACAAGGTCACAGGTTCAATCCCTTGTTTCTAGGGATTTCTTTTTCCAAAAATAAACTAATTTTTTCTCAAAATTCGTTTATTCTTTTGCAAGCCCAACTGTTTTTCTCAATATTTCTAGCTATTCTCTTTTACTTAATTTGGTTAGTGATTTAATAGAATTGCTGTTAAATTCATCATGAATTCTTCAGTTATGATTAAAGGTAATGTTTAGATTTGAATGCGACTGCATTAAAAACAGAACTAAGTTGTATTAAAATTTTAAAGCTTCTTAAAATATCGAATGCCAAGAAAGAAGGAGAAAAAAAACTATGGAGATGCAGGGTATCGAACCCCGTACCTCTCGCATGCAAAGCGAGCGCTCTACCATGTGAGCTACATCCCCTTTGTGATGAAGGCAGCAAAGTGACTGATATCTACTAACAAGATTTGCATCGAAACCCAAACACGTACTACGCGGCCTTCCGGTTTAACACAACGACATTATTCCAAATCTAGCGATTTTTATTGTGAAGTTATACCTTTTTAGTCATTTAAAATCTTGATAATATATATGTATGGGTTGTCTAGTTTTGGATACAATGTAGGTGAGTAAATGAGTGACATAGCATAGAAGGAAGCTCGTTCATTTGATTTTTACTTCTTTTTATGCAATGTCATTTGGGTTTCTTGTTATGCCATGGATGATCATGCTTGGCACCTTGGGTTTGAACTGGTTTAGCTAGAATCAGCTTGAGGTATTGTGTTGGTCTTATAACTTCTTTAGATAACTCAAAAATTGTTGGAAAGCCTTTGCAGAATCTTTGTATTAAGTGTCTAGTTCTGAGTACAATTTGGATGAGTAACTGAGTAAGATGGTATAAAAGGAACCAAGTTCATTAATTTGTCGAGTAGGTGGATAAACGACTCGTGTAGCATAAAAGGGAGCTAGTGCATTTGTTAAGCACCTCAAACGGGTAGTGGAACTCTGGGCTGAGATTATAAGTATGTAGATGTGTGGGGCAATTAGGTCCCGCAGTTCACGGACCACGGTTAGGGTATGTTGTTGTACGTATTCTGGTCCTATTTAGAGTCCTTGTATCATTTTTCCAGTTCTTTTTATGAGAGGAGTTGATATTGGCTCATATTTATGTAGGTTCTTTTACTGCAAATCCTTTTATCTCCTAGAATGTGTTTAAATTCAGGGTTTAAGGTTTTGGTGGTTGTCTCCTGGTTTGTGATGACATAGAAAACATTTTCTACATTGTACCTAGGAAATGCTATATGTCGATTTTATTAAATGTTATTTGATTTTGTCGTTTGCTATTTGATTTTGTTGACTTGATATTAAATGGTTGTTATTAACAGATAGACCGTGAGCCTCACACACAAAAAGGAGGAGAAGAGAGTTGTTGTTGTGCATTTGTGGTTGGTTGGCTAGAAGGTCCAAATGCAAATGGTACTGAACACATGGGAATTGAAAGTATGTGTAAGCTTCAACCAGGATCACCATTATTTGATCAAGCTCTGGTATGTTTCGTGAAGATGTCACGAACACACAGCTTGATTTGGATTCAAATGATATTCAATTGCCAGCCAAAAAGGTAAAGGTAAATTTGCCGTATTTTGAATTTGCTAGTAGTGCCGATTGTGAAAGACATATGAGTGCATTGTTTGGACTATTTTATTTTAACATGGTCTTATCATAGTACCCAATGAAAATATTAATGGGTGTGAAATTTGTTTACTAATTCTTAGAACTAAATGAAATTATTGTGTGAGGTGAAGTATTTTCGCACTTCCCTAGCTGGATAATCACTACGATTATCTCTTGTTTCCCGTATGTTTTCAGCAGGGGCTCTCTCAGGTTCAGAGACGAAGCCGCAGTTTGTCTTTTATATCATCCATCGCAAAGTCTGATTCTACTTCGGAAAACTCTATTAGACAAAGCTGCAGGGTTCTTAGAAACAGCAAAGAAGCTACTTCAGTAAAATTTCAGGTAAAATATGAAACATGGGGTGTTCATCTGTCTATTACATTAATTGCTCTTTTGTTGAAGGTTTTGTTTACTGATTCTTATAATTTAATAAAGTTATTGGGTAAAGTATTTTCGTACTTTCATAGCTGGATAATCATAACAATTTTCTTTCATTTACTGTATGATTCCAGGAGGTGCTCTCTTGAGATCAGAGACGAAGATTAATAGGCTGCAGTTTTCCTGTTAAATCATCCGTTGCAAAGTCTGATTCTACTCCGGAAAAATCTTATGGGCGAAGCTGCGGGGTTCATACAAACAGCAAAGAACCTACTATGGTAGAAAAGATGTTTCAGGTAAGATATGAAGCTTGTGGTGTTCATCAGTATATTACATTGCTCTTCTATGGACACTTTTGATTTGCTTATGTATGTTTTGTTTGAAACAGGGAATCAGTGTAATGGATACAGAAGTTGCTGGGAAGGATACAGGCTTAGGAGGGATGTCATCCTGAGGTTCTTAACAAAGTAGACGGTCCCTATCACATATTGATCGAGAATCTGGAAAAAGATTTAGAACCTCTGATGATTATGACCTTCTTATTTAACTATGCCTGTATCAATTGCCGAGCATTTGTTTTCCCAAGCTTGTCATCTGATCCAAGTACAAGGGGAATCATTGTTGCAGACACGAAAGAGAAGATTAATGAGTTATTGAGCTATCTGCATAATCCTGATCATTTAATTGTCTCCTCCAGAGGAAGGTAAATATGATTTCTTCACATTTACAGATGTTTAGCCGTAATTTAGGAAGTAAGAGCTTGGTCTGATTATTCATGATTGTTTATATATGTATTTAGTCCGTTTTATTGCATTGTTATCACTATTGATTCTTTGATCTATGATATGTGCATTTAGGACCAGATTGTGCAGTATATTTTGATTAGTGTGCTCATTACGTTGGCCATGGCAAAAGTTATATATACTAGTTCACTTTGCGTTTTGATTATATTAGTTGCATAGGATTCGTCCCTACCCGTTACTTCGTGAAGTATAGCAGGCAAAACTCAATGGAAAAGTGACATATTTTGAAAAGAACAAAAATATTCTCATTACATATTTAGCATACGCTTATTCTTGACAGGCCATGGGTAACTTCTGATGCCGAACCAAGGGAGGGAGCCTTTGGGAATTTATGGGCGGGGGATGAGGTAAGATTTATAGAATTCTTTATCTTTGATTTATGCTTATGCTATTATTGCGTCAATACTATTTAGCCCAACTATCTTTCTGACCCACTTATAGGTTGTACGAGGTCCTGAGCTAAGAGCTGTGAGGAGGGGAACAGATGAATTCACAATGGCGAAGCAATTAGTGGAGATATTTAAAAACTCTGCCAAACGTCTACAATGTGTTCACGAAAGTGTAGCTTCAGAGATGGAAAAGGTATTACTTCAGTACAGCACAAGGAGTAGAAAGAAGCTAAAAGCGGCCTCCGAACACAAGTGAATGAATTCCTAGTAAGAATTGTACTTCAAAGAGTTGTTTTTGTGTAGAGGAATAGTTAGGGTAAACTTTGAAAGGTTTGACTATCGCCTAGGTCAAATTCACTAGAACATAGTTGTGAATTAAGAGATTAGTTTTCTGTTTCGAGGGACGTGACTGATTTATGTACAAAGTAATTTTGGAAGTCCCCCCTTTTGTAAAGATGAATTACACCCATCTTTAGGGTACAGAGAAATCTTACCCATGTTTAGGGTCTGTGAAGAAGGTTCATAACTTATTTTGTAAAGGTTGAAAGAACCTGGTATGTACTCATGATCAATAGGTTAGAATGTTGAATACAAAATCTTGAAGAATCTAACTTTTTTGAACTTCGATAACTCTTGTGCATTTACTACTGATTGCTGTTGATGATGTTCAGTTTAAACCTACCCCCATGAATGCCCAACAATTTGAGTCACAGAGAGATTTGGGGTTATAATGCTGATATGTTATGGGATACAGGTTTTTGTTACTAACAAATTTGGTGTAGAAATCAGATTGTCATACAGTGGCAAACTTTGGGGCATATTCATATTACAATAGCAAATTTTGAGTCACCCAGGGTGGATGTAGGAGGAGGGAGTTTTTGCATCACACGGCATAATTTCGGGCCATATGAATTATCTTGGATCTACTTTTGGGCGTCGTGATGGATTTAATGGTACAGTAGCATATTTAGATTTAAAGGCACATAGGGTAGATTGATTAAACTGATTCTCAAAAATTGGAGGATCATTTGTTGTTACAAGGTTGTTACAAGATTAATACAGTTTGTGATATAAAGATACTGCAAAATAGCGAACGAATCATCATTGAGGATCATTTGCTGTTACAGGATTAATACAGTTTCTGATATAAAGATTATGCAAAATAGCGAATGAACCATCATTTTTCCAAGTGTTTCTGATGAGAATCCTATTACAAAAGAATGCGCAATTGGATATGATAATACGATAAAATAGGGATTTAAATAGTAAACCAGAGCTACCCTACCCATATATTTTAACTAAATTCTAATCTACCCCTTACTAATCATGTTTGGTGTTTATTCATAATTAGCTAAGTTAATAGATTAGTTTGATAATGATTAGTATAAATCATAATCACTTCACTTGGTTGAGATTAGAATCAAAAAATTTTAGGTAATAGGAATTTGGTTAAAATGATTGTTGATAGTGAACAAAGAGATGTCTTTAAGTCTTCTGAACAAGGGTTGTACGTTGAATCTTCAGCTGATCTTGCATTCACCATTGTCACACCTGAAAAACAGAGTGCCAACGTAGATGAAGTTTGAATACTATGCTGGTAACCTTCTTATCGGCAGGGTCTTCATAGTTTTAGCCATGCCGACAAATGTTACAAAATGTACAGAAAATGGGTACTCCTAACTTACCGTCCCGACACTGTAAGTTATTTATCGAGCACGTCGGTAACATTTTCCGGTACTGAATACTTGTCAACTAATTATGACGGCACAATTTTCCGGGATGGTCTTCATTACTTCTGGCATGGTTTTCATCACTAATACAATGTCGGCGATGTAAAAAAAAATACCAAAAAATACTCTCACTTTCCGCATGGTCTTTATCACTAATACAATATCGTCGATGTAAAAATAAATTGTTTTCAAAGTGAAGAGCCGGCAGAAAAGGGGAAGAGAATTTGAAAGGGAGTGGTGAATATTTATATTTGATTTAGTTTTTATTTGTTTCAAAGGGTTTTTAGCATTTCTGCCCTTAAAAAACACCCCTTAGCATAAACTATTGGCTTGGGATATTAATTCGTATCCCCCAATTAATTTTCATATCCCAATTGCGCGTTCATACAAAAGGCTACCATGTTTGCTGCTTTTACGATATTAAATCTAGAAGTTAAGATTAACCTAGTAGCTTTGAAAGGTAATAATATCAATTTCGTTTCCGTAGTCCACACTTACAGTGTATCTATATTCTCGTGTTGTTGCATATCCGCATCAACAATTGCAGAGCCCGGCTAGAGTCACTTTGGAAAATGACGTTATGACCACTCCATTCAGTTGCCCATTGGCAGGTCACATTTGCTTCTTCCTCTACTTTTTCTCTTCCAGTACAATCCGCATGTGATTCCCACGCTTTAGTTGTTCTTCATGTATAGTGAATTAAAGTTAGGACAATTCCAAAGTTATTAATAAGATTGTTCATTG
Source organism: Papaver somniferum (assembly GCF_003573695.1). Taxonomy (NCBI): domain Eukaryota; kingdom Viridiplantae; phylum Streptophyta; class Magnoliopsida; order Ranunculales; family Papaveraceae; genus Papaver; species Papaver somniferum. Next base: position 15,238,856 of record NC_039366.1, read on the forward strand.
ATAACACAATATATATTCTCAAGCTTGATTATGTAAGATGAAATGTCTCCCTGGTTCTCTTTTAATAATGTTTTAGAGATCTATCCAGCATTAGATAATAATATAGAGTTTGCATAATGCTATATTCTTGGCCACTTAGTAGTTTTTCAGTCATGAAGTACACTTTCGAGTAGAATGGGTAAATTTAAGGTTACAATTATGTTTTTTTCTTCTTCTATAGGGTTATGTAAAAGATTTTGATTGCGGGGAAAAGAAAGATATTGTAAATTTATAAAGTTTTTACTAGAATGATGAATTTAAAAGGCTTTGTTTTATTGAAAAAATTAAGAAAATAAAAATTAATTAAACTTATTTTTTTATTGTCTGATAAAAAGAAAAATATATGAAAGAAATAAAGATACAAGTGGAACATTATAAAAAGATACAAAAATGACCCCCAACCAAAGAAACAAACAGAAACCTTACAAGAAAATAGGAAGCCTGCCAAATGCTAAACTGACATTTGTAATGAAGTGATATTTCCGGAAATAAAAATACATTAACGAATTATCTGACTTGTATCCTAAAAACAAATACAAATACTTAGAATGAAGATGAGTTATTAGAACTGGTATAATCATTTGCCGTTTGTGGTCTATCCTTTAACTACAACTACCCTTCTACCTACTTCATAATAGTTTATATCCCATTAAACCCCCTCTCAAGTGTTCGAATCCACTTTCAGTTTAAATATCTACCATGTCTTAAAACTTTTTTTTTCCCCGTAAAATTGAACATTCCAACATTTAATTATTCGTCTTCCACTAGCGTATAGATATACTCTAAGTAGGGAAAAGGGGAGAAAAAATAAAAGTTGTAAACACCATCAATTGTGTGTCTTATACTCATCATATATTATGAAACTTCACGAGGATTTCATCAATATTAATGACTAATGTAAATATGATTCAAATGAACTCGGTTTATCAGGGCTAATTTGAAAGTAGGTTACAGTTTTAACTAACGTTAAAAGGAAGAAGAAAGAAACCTGGATTGTTGACCACACTTATTGTTCTGTGTCATCCAAACATAATTTTTTTAAAGATTTTTTTTGATGAATAAATAGAAATTTTAATCAGCTTGGAAGTGAACTTGGCACTATGCATATGGAATAACTACCCCTCAAGCAGACAATAAAGATGCCTTAATAATGTTTGACCTGCAAGTTCTGACCGCCCCAGTTGATTCTTGTAACCCAATAACTAGCTTGACCATTCAGACCCAAATCTATTGGTTGACGTCAACTTAATGCGACATATCGTAAACATATAGGGCACGTATTTTATTATGATGCGCCACTAACCAGAGTGATGCGTCATTAGAACTTGGTGGTGCAAAAATATCATGCATTCTTGATGCATCACTAGAAGGAATACATTTTAGCCACCCAATGTTTCTTACCTGTGGATGCATTATGATGCGAACACATCATATGCTATGTTGCATGCTCAAGGATGCATCATTTAGACTTTCTAATGCTTACTTGGGGGTTGTTTGTTTTATTTTCCTTAACTCAACCGAGTCGTCGTTTGGATGGATGGATTTGACTCATTAATTTGAATCTGACTTATAATTTGACTCTTTATATCTGATTTAAAAATTTACGAATTTTTGATTCAAGTCAAGTATGTGTCCACCGAGTCAGATACATAATTATATTTGACTCACATAACTCTAGTTCAGATGAATGATCCAAGTCAGACTCAGATCGCAAGTCAGATACAAACATACATGGTATTGGTCTAATGTTGCATTTAAAGAAGGTGGGAGGTAGTGAGTCTCAACTCCCCCCGAAGATGCATTATCATGCTATGTCGCAAACTCAAATATCCTTCATCAGAGCCTTGTGAAACATAATTACTTGGTATGATGTTGCATTTAAAAAAAGTGGGGAGTGTCAAAATCCTCCTGGATTTACATTTGTAGACATGTTAGTAAGAATTACACAAAGACAAATTGTTGGACAAAAGTGCATCATGGAAGAAGTGCATCATTCTTTCTACATTGCTAATGTGAGTGCATCATTTCTTCGTGTTGCTTACCCGAATATACATCACGGTGCGTATGTATGCTTATCGGTGGCTACCTAGAACTCTCTTAAGGCATATTCCTATGCACAAGGTTAAAAAAAACCTGTTTGACATACCATGTGGCATGACAAATAATGAGTTGCGCCATTATGGAAAAACAACTAAGCGATAGAGTTAGTACCGAAAGTTATTAACTATAACGCTCGCGATAATATGAATATCGTTTGCGTCACTGTCTCCATCACTCGATCCATGCTATATCATTCAACGACTATTTTGTAACGACCATTTCCACCCTGCTTAGTTCATATATATGCGCCCATGTACTTCTTCAAATTACTCATACCTACTTCTACATATATTTTACCAATTTCTTTATATGTATTCTCAATTTTCAATTTCATAATCATCAATGCGAGATCCAATGAAGAGGGGAATGTTATTAATAATCGGTTTAGATTACAACAAGAAATGCAAAGGTTGTAACAACTTGATGATGAGGAAGATGAAGATAAACAACCAATCTACAGTATGACGCTCGTACATTTGGGCCAAATATCTAGAGTTCCAGATCCAAAAGAAGTATTTCCAAGAAGATATACGTATCGAGGGATGGAATTTTACCACCACAAGCTGATGCATGATTATATTCTTCCCAATTGTGTCTACTCTGATCAAGATTTCCAACATCAATTCAGCATGCCTCAGCACCTGGTAGAAAAGATTATTGATGAGTTTTATCGAGTAGAACCTCAATTAAATTATCAGTTTGATGCACAAAATATCAGAGGTCATAGTCCTAAACAAAAAGTTACTTCGTCTCTAAGGATTCTAGGTTATGGCAAACCAGCGGATGCGACTTCATTCACTTATCTTTCATTGTTTTGGGAGTCATTACCCGAAACCAAATGTTATCCTTGAAGCCGCTGTTTCTTATGATTGTTGGATCTGACACGCTTTTTTTGGTCTTCCGGGTTCACAAAATGATATTAATGTTTTGCACAAGTCGCCTCTGTTTGAAAAATTATAGTATAGAGTTTGTACCGAAGTTCATTTCATAATCAATGGCAATCAGTACACTCATGGGTATTATCTTATAGATGATATCTATCCAAAATGGTCAACCTTGATCTTATGTTACCATCACCCCCTGCCGGCGCATTGGGTAATTCATATCGGAGTTTTAACGAACGCTAAATGGCGGGGGTGCACTTGAGCCCCTGCCTAGCTGGCTCCAAAGCTTATTTTATGTTCAGTTAGACAATTTTTTTATATATATAAAACAAGGTTGAATTGGGGGCCCTGGAAAATTAATTGGGGACCCCTAGCTACAGAACAAAAAAGGTCATGAAATAGTAGTTGGGAGTTATCCCTTATTCCTAATTTTATTAAATGGCTAAACTGCCCCCAAATCATTAGTGGTAATTAGTAATTAAGTTAAGTTAATTAATTGGTAATTAATTTAGTTAGATTGAAATCAGATTTAAGGATTAAATTTTGATAATAGAAAAATTGTGTTTTTGTATTGGAGAGAGGAAGAAAGTGAGTTTCGGGGGAAAATTTAGGGTTATTTGATGAAGACATGTTAATACAGGAAGCCTTGAATAATGGTGGAAATGAAGATACTTTTGCTCAAAATGAAGGAACCAATACTCAAAATGAAGAAAAAAGTGATCGATTCATGGTCGATATGGAACTACTCAGAGTGAGGGTCGTTAGGTCGGGAGTCTAATAAACTAACGACCCTTGAGAGTCGTCACTGAATTGGTACAAAAATAAACGACTCCAATCTTTAGTTATGAAAAATCGTCAGTCAAGCTTAAAAACATTGACGACTCCAATCTGCAGTTATGAAAAATCGTTAATCAAGCTTGAAAACATTGACGACTCCATCTTTTAGGTCATCTAGAGTAATGCAAAGACAAGAGTGACGACTCTAAATATTTTTTTGGCTTCTACTAACGACTATTTAAATTCCATCGACGACTCTTAATTTTTGAAGCTTTTTATTGACGACTCTTTGGTTTCCTATATGTATAATATAAATTAATTGGTTTAATAAATTGGTCGTTAGTTTGAAATTGTTAATGGTTATCATGTTACTTAACGATTCTTGGAATTTACCAAGCAGAGAGGTGGTTTTGCAAACGGAAGAGTCGTTGATGAATATAAATGGTCGTTGAGAGAATCGGTAAGGGTTGTTATTTTAGAAATACACCCTTAACGACTCTAACATTCATTTTTAAAGAATGAAGTGTGCGACTCTCACTTCACATTAACATATTTTCCAGCAGGAATCGTTTTCTCCGCCACCCTAATGGTTGACGATTTCTCCAAAGTCCAACATGCATATGAGAAATCGTTAACCAAACATGAAAAATCGTTAAGCAAAGATAAAGAATCGTTAGAAACCAAGCTTAGTGATTAACGACTAAAATTCCGATAATCCAATTTCCTCCAATTCACACCCTAATTTTCAGTAGAACATCAAATTAAACTGAAACCCAAGTTAGTGTTGGGGGTTATAATGGGCATACCTTCTAATTAGAGCCATTTCTTTCTCCGGCGGTTTTGATTTCTTCCTTGATTTCTTCCACGGTCGTTAATGGAGGATGAGGAACTGATAAAAGAAAGGTTTTGTGTTAGATTGAAATGGGGGCCTGGCTTAAGTCTTAATAGGACTTTAGGGTTATTTTTCCGAGAAGGGTAAAATGGTACTTTCACCATCATTTTGGAAGCCCCTTATATTTTCTGGTGTGGGTATAAATTTGATGAGGCCCCCAATTATTTTCCGGGGCCTCCAATTCAGCGCTGATATATAAGCCTATTTTTATTTTTTGCACCCTTAATTTATTTTTGCACCCAATAACAAATTTTGCACCCCACCTCATAATTCTTGGCTCCTCCCATGGAGATGATGAAGGATGTTGAACGGGGTTTTGGAATTTTGAAGAAGAAGTTCGCTATCATTTGTGAACCATATCATGGTTTAAGTGTTCGTGAAATGAACACGACTATGCTCACTTGCATATATAATTCTACATAACATGGTAATTCAGGTAATTTGTCGTTATAAGGAGTGAACTAACTATAAAGATGAATGTTTGAGGGATGCGATTCAACCAGAAAAGATCTGAGAGTGAATCTTTGGGAAGAGTATGAAAGAGCCGGTGGACGTGACTATTAAGTTTTGTTTTATGTATCAGTTTAAACATTTAATTTGTTAATTTGATTGTGGTTTGTGAAAATGTGGGGGTACCCGTACAAAGATACACCACCAAATTTTTCTTAGTCAACGTGTATGGACTAAACTCGAATATAATTCCGAGAGTTCAACTTAATGAATCTCAATAAAGGAATTATGTGAAGAGATTATATCTCTTTCTCCCATAATTATAAAGTTTGCAAAACCAAATATGTGAACCTGATTATGTGTGAGAGTACTTGGACGATCTCAAAAATCAATATCCAAGAATCAGTCAAGACGTATCCAACAAACAAGGATGGATGTATCTACTTTGATTGTTTTACGTACAATATTATATATGACATTTTAATTATAAAGATAAATAATATAATGCGAAAATAGAAATTACACATACACCAGAAATTTTGTTAACGACGAAACCACAAATGTAGAAAAACCATAGGACGTAGTCCAGACTTGAACACCAAACTGTATTAAACTGTTATACACACTAGCCTACTACCAATTAACTTCAGACTGGAATGTAGTTGACCAAATTAAACCGTCACGAAAATTCAGTTACAGTCGCGCTCCTTACTCCTCTTGAATCCCCGTAGGGCTCTGCGCAAATGATTCTCTTGGCTAACGTCCTTTACATACTTAGAGTTTCTTCAACTCAATTGAAGACTTTAAACCAATCTTCCTCCCACATATAAGACTATATGTGATTTCCTTCCTGATCGATAGATCAAGGTGAAACTGGAAATCGATATTAATATATAGACAAAGTATAGAAAATCAAAATCCAGAATTATGCTTCATGAAGAGCAGCCTAGATTATCATTCATGTCAAAAGTATTAAAACTGTGGAATCACAAAGTCTGAGACGAAGAGAAATTTGTGATTTCAATCTATCTTGTTTGAGTGAGAAGCTCAACAATCAAACAAGATCAGGATACGCTCAAACTATCAAGATAAAAGATAGTTGAACCTGGCTTCACGAATCCCTAGTTGAAGTATTTACAGTCACTAAAACTTAGAAGGGTTTGAGGGAGAGGATGACTCTAGTTTACAACTAGGACACACACAAAATAGTGTCAGGGATTCAAAAATCCATGTTACTTGAGGTTCTCCCTTATAAAGACTTTCAAAGTATAGGTTGCTTTAGATTTAAGATAATATAAATAATATCCACCGTTAGATGAATCTTTAAAATGAGATTAACATAACAAGATATACACTCTGGTTAGGATGAACCATAACCGAATCGTGTATAAAAACATTATTCATGGAAGGTTAGCTAAGACTAGCCGATTGAACCATAAGCTTAATCATTTTCATATAACACTTAAGACTTTAAGCTTGAGTCACAACCATATAAAGGTTATAATGTGATCAATCATGTCTATATAGTATTTTTAAAGATTTATTCAAATGTCAATTATCTCACAGAAATAACTTTTGTGCATATGAAAATATTCAACAGGGAAAATACGTGTACTCTACCTTGTTCGTGACTATTTTTTGTCATGGTACATGTATCGGGTATGTGTAACTTTATGAAAAAACGAGTTCAGAATTTGCGTACCGGGTATGGATACCATACCGGTTTCAAAACCAACAGTTCCTTTACGGTATGCATACTTGGTATGCGTACCATTTCTTGTTCACGAGCAACAAACTTTTTATGGTATGAATACTGGGTATGCGTACCAAAAAGTTGTTATCAACATATAGCTACGCCGATACGTATACTGGATACATGTATGCGGATCCGGACCTATAAAATTTTTCTCCATTATGTGCACTGGTATGCATACTGTCATATATCCATATTTACAGTAGTTCTATATTTCTCTCTAAATCAATTTGAAACATTCCTAAATAAAATCAATGACACATATCACTGTTTCAGGATATTTTCTAATGACAATATTGAATCCCGATTTAGACTATGAACAATAAATTGTTCTTAACTGAAATTCATCAAGTATGAGCTTAGTCATATATATTTCGAGAACTAATTACCAAGATAAACTAGACTCGAAATTCTTGATATGCTTGCAATAGTCTAATTAGTCATGCGACAACGTCTCATAGATAGAAGGATGGATATAACTTGAGAAATAGGTGGTTCAGTCTTCACTTACCTTTTGTTGAAGAAATTCTCCAAAAGCTTCGGTTGATCTTCGTCTTCAACCGGTAGAACACAGTGATGTATGATTCTCAACTACATTCTTCTATCCTAATCTTTTGTAGACTAGAAATCAAGACATAGTTTTGATCAACTAAATTTGACAACAAGCTTGATATAACAACACTTGTGAGTTCGACCGAGCGATGCTCAAACAGTTTGTTTATTCAATATTAAGTTAATGAGTTAAACTTATAATTCAGTAGATTGCAACAACATTTCAAATTAAGCAATTTTTTATTTCAAATTAATATTAATATTAAGTAGAATGCAACAACATTTCAAGTTAAAACTCAACATTTCAAATTAATACTAAAATTAATACATCAATTTTCTAGAGGTACTGCTGCATCGAACTCATCATCACCAGCTTGGTTGTTATTAAATCCAGTTTGTTGTTCAATCTGTGCTTGTATCTTGTCAAATTCGATTTACCACACATGTTTTTGCTGGGGGTTCATAATTGAAGTGTCGGTTTGAAGAATGTCATGCTCGTTATAGTTATTGACAATTTTTTCTTGAAAAAGCCGACTTTTTTTATCTCTCTGTTTTGAAATTTCTTGTCAACCGCTCTTTGCTTCTTGATGATCTTCTGATGTTCCATAAACTCTGTCATGTTAAAACCGTTAGAGCTTCCCCCTTCTTGAGATATTTTTCTAGCCAGTCTTGCTCAGTTTCTTCCTAGAAGTGATTAATTAGCATCATAAGTTGACATTTGGTTTTCTTGGGGTATCTGGTGAAGTGTTTGATGAACATTGTGAAATTGGTGAAGAATTTGGTATTGGGTTAGAAGAATTGTATGGTGAACTTTCAGGAATTTGTTGATTAGATGCTAACACGTCTGAATTATATTTGTTCAACACCTTCAAAATATGATAACAACTTTTTAATTGAATTTTTTTTCCTGTTTTGCACTGCCATTCTGTACGAACCTGTCTTTCAACATCACCACCACTCTCCTGGCATCTCTTGGCTTGCATTATCGCAACAACATAAGAGACGGCTTCCTTATTGATTACAATGAAGCTTTGTGACAGCCCACTTGCATCACGATCATTGATGTTCATGGTTTTCTCTTGATATATATATCTCAGAAAATATGTTATCCCACATGGTGTTACCATGCTTGTGTCCACCATCGATACAATCCTGGGTGAAATAAACATAATTACGACAAATGCATTCATCTTCTGTGATGTTAAATTTTGCACCCCGAACTTTGATCTTTTTGCCTCTGCCTTTGCCTTGAATTTGAGATTATGAATCTATATTACAAGGAATTAGGAAGTGTAGAGAATGTGTGATTGGTTAATCTTGTTTTAGATCAGAAGAATATTATGAAATAGAAAAATTCTAGAGAGATTTAGAAATTCTGGTGTGAGTTGAATTTGAACATGGGTTATAAAGGGGGAAATTATAGCCGTTGGATGAGAAACTGCTGAACGATGATCTAATTTACGAGCGATAGCAAGACTATCGCTGGCGCTATCCAGACCATCGAGCGATGTTATGATCATATATCGATGTATTTTCTATCTCTCGCTGGAAACTCCATCGTATATGCCTAAGTGGTATATTTGACAATTTAACGCATACATATTCCACTTTGTTATACCCATAATGGGTGCTAAATTGACAAAATTGGTTATTTGACATACTCATAGGAATAGGCCTAAGTGAGTCGAAAACTAATACTTAGATGATCCTTTTACCTCTGCCTTTGCCTTGAATTTGAGACTGTAAATACATATTGCAAGGAATTAACAAGTGTAGAGAATGTGTAATTGGTTAATTTTGTTTTATATCAGAAGAATATTGAGAGAGATAGAAAAATTCTAGAGATATCTAGAAATTCTGATGTGAGTTGAAATGAATTTGAACATGGGTTATAGAGGGGGAAATTGTAGCCGCTGGATGAGAAACTGCTGAGCGATGATCTAATCTACGAGCGATATCAAGACTATTGCTAGCGCTATCCAGACCATCGAGCGATGTTATGATCATATATCGATGTACTTTCTATCTCTCGCTGTAAACTCCATCGTATATGCCTAAGTGGTATATTTGACAATTTAACGCATACATATTCCACTTTGTTATACCCATAATGGGTGCTAAATTGACAAAATATGTTATTTGACATACCCATAGGAATAGGCCTAAGTGAGCCAAAAACTAATATTTAGATGATCTTTTTACCTCTGTCTTTGCCTTGAACTTGAGATTGTGAATCTATATCACAAGGAATTAAGAAGTGTAGAGAATGTGTGATTGGTTAATCTTGTGTTAGATCAGGAGAATATTGAGAGATAGAAAAATTCTAGAGAGATTTAGAAATTCTGACGTGAGTTGAAATGAATTTGAGCATGGGTTATAGAGAGGGAAATTGTAGCCGTTGGAAGAGAAACTGCTGAGCGATCATCTAATCTACGAGCGATAGCAAAACTACCGCTGGTGCTATGCAGACCATCGAGCGATGTTATGATCATATAGCGATATACTTTCTATCTCTCGCTGGAAACTCCATCGCATATGCCTAAATGGTATATTTGACAATTTAGCACATACATTTTATATCCATAATGGATGCTAAGTCGACAAAATAGGTTATTTGAGTACCCATAGGAATAGGCCTAAGTGAGTCAAAAAAAAACTAATATTTAGACTGAATCTATGTGCCAGTTGCAAAAACTAATATAAAACTGAATTTATGCGACCATTGGGGCCTTATAAGTGAGAATGCAATGTTTGCTCAAACTTTGACGCGATCAGTGAACCCGTAACTATGTGAGAATCCAATTTAGACTAATAAGTGAGAATCCAATTTAGACCGAATTTATGTGCCAGTTGGGGCCTAATAAGTTAGAATACAATGTTTGCTCAAACTTTGACACGATCAGCGTGGTAATTGAATACCTAACCTATAGGTAGGGACTACAACCTCTGGCCAACTTGGCTAATGCCAGTTGGTTAATGCTATGCTGCTCGCTATTATTCATCAAATCCAAGGCTTCCGCGATCTAGGCATACCGAACCGACACGTGCGCATCAACCCGTACAAAACGTGTAAGCTTTCCCTCCAGCCTCCAGGGTTTTGAGCCGGTTTTACAGAAACAAAAGCCAAACAATCAAACCTCCCCCTCTCTCTTTTTCCAGCCCTAAAAAAACCAAACAATCGGCTCCAACAAAAATCGATCAATCTCTTCTTCTCCTTCCACGGACAAATTACGGTATGTTTTCGTCAATCTCCTTCATCATGTAGCTCTAATTTTGTTCTTAATGTTGATATTCAGCGGATCAATCCGCTCAGTGTAGGTCTAAGTTGAGCTTAATTTGTATTCAGAAGTGAAAAATAGCTCTATTAAGCTAAATGTAGCTCTTATTGTTGTTAGATTAGGAGTATAACGAGTTCAATTGAGTCTGATTAACCTTCTGATCGGTGTTTTTGCTTGATATTGGATCATATCTTTCATTCAAAGATATAGAGATGGAGCCTACTACAGAGGTGAGTTTGTTGTTTAATCAATTCTGCAACAACAATTTTTCTCGATTTTTTTTTGTGTATGTTGTTATTAGCTTGAATTGTTACATTATAAGGTTTTCTTAAGTTTTTTTGTTTTTGTTATTTTTTGTGTTGTAGGGAGCAACAGAATCAGTTGAATCAGTAAGTTTTGGGTTTTATACTGCTGAAGAGGTTAGAAAGCAAAGTGTGAAGAGGATTACAAAAGCAGGGTGCATTGATCTTTTAGGTAAAGTTATACCTAATGGATTGTATGATCCTGCTATGGGTCCGTTAGAGGGCGGCGCCGGAATGTAAGTTCTCTCTATCTTTGTATAAAAGTTGTTAAACTATATTGCTTGTCATGAATGATAAACAGTTGAATAGTATATTTGGTAGATTGATAATATCGTAATCTCGCTTATTTTGGTAATTATTCTTTGTCTATTGGTTGGTATTTTGGGAACATTTCACTTGGTTTCTTAGTATCAGTTTTTGGCCTTTCTAAAATCGTATGCAATTGAAAAACGATACTGTACTAATTAGGTGCTCACCAGTGAGGGAATTGATAGAAAATTATTTTCATTGTATATTATTTATTCTTGTGACGTGATAATGTAGTTGATTGTTAATAAACAGCTTATTTTGTTTTCCTTGCAGTTGCCCATCATGTGGCGAGCGTTCACTTCTATGCCCTGGTCATTTGGTCATATCGAACTTCCATTATTCAAGTTTCTTTTTCAATTCCTAAAGGGGACTTGCATCTTCTGCCACCATTTTTTGGTAGAACAAGCAAAGGTATATTTTCTACGATGGACTTGTTTCTCTGTGTAAACGTTGCTAACTTAAATCCTTTTTAAGGAAACAAAGGTCATAAACACTGATGAAGACGATCTGACAAGTGAAACTTCTTATGGGTTATGTTTCTCGAACTTCTAATCTATTCACTCTTTTAACTTTAATTTATTCTCTTTTTTAGGTTCAAATGTGTGTTGACAAGCTGGAACTCATCAAAAAAGGTGATATTGCAGGGGCGAAAGCTCTAGGATTGGAAGAATGTTCATATGATGAGGAAAGTGATGTCGAGAGTATGGGAGGCACCACCAAGCTTCCCGAGGAGAAATTTTTGAATTTAGAGCTACCCAACTGGACGTGTCTGCAATATAAAGAGGCTATATCTGCATTGGATGTTTTATTTAAGGCTAAGACAAGCAGAAAATGCTCTAGGTGCGAAAAGAAAAACCCCAAAATCACCTGTCCCAATTTTGGTTGGTTTCGCTTGGTATGTTTGTTATTATCGTTCCATTATCTTAGAAATAGTCAGAAACCTGTCTTACTAAGAACTCTTTTATGCATATCGCCAATGTTGCTCTATAAAGTTGACCAATACATAGAACGTTGCATCGAGTTATTTTTGCATTTTGTCCCTTGGGTGATACTTATGTATTACTTTGTTATAAGTACTTTTGAGCTCTTTAGTATACCATACACCAGTTAGAAGATAATCAGATCTCACCTTTCATCTTGAGATATTTAAGTAAATGGCAGATCATTCCATTCGAGCAAATGTTATCATAGGAATTGAGCTGGACGCACCGTCCGATGATGAAGCATCACCTGAAGCTATGCATAATGGACCATCGAGTTCGGCTAAGGAATCAATTAGAAAGAAAAAGGGATCTGCAACTCCTGCTGAATATACTAAGCAAAAGAATCTCTGTAACAGAGACCTTTCACCAAAAAAGCTAGACCTTACCTAGTATTACGTTCTGGCCAGTAGGAATAGGCTGCTGATCTAGTAAATCCTCAACTTTGTAATCTACAAAATGCTATTCTTTCTGTTGCAATTTTTTTTGTATTGCATGTTAATGTTTCCTTGTGACATCATATGCTAACAGGTGAAGGATCATATGAAGAAAGTATGGAAAAATGAGAGTCGAATCTGCTCCCTAATTTGTGACATTCAGCAACAGGGATTATGTACGCCTGAGAAGAAAAATAGCTACTCGATGTTCTTCATAGATGCCCTTTTAGTTGCCCCGACCAAGTTTCGTCCTCCTGTTTGGGGGGGTAAAGTGAGTTGCCAATTGCTAAAGTGTACACCAACACTTTTTTTCTTCTTCTCATAATATACATCTTTTGGCTCTCTGTGCCCCCTTATTGTTTTTCCATTTACGTTAGGGATCTCAAATGCATATGTCAATGGTAGATAATATTGCTGCAGCAAACTTTGAACCTAGAGATGTTTTGTTGTCGTAGCCTTGGGACACCTTTATAGAGTTCTTAGCAGTATATGTACTCTATCTGTGAGTCACAAATCCATAAGTGGTTGGCTCAGTAATTTACATACGTATATGTAAGTACCATATAATAATATAGGTTTAAAAATATAATTGGATAATTTAGAAGCGTGGTTTTGATATGACACGCAAGACCGATCAACTGAATTTGCCTTTGAAAGCAGAATATTAGCTTTGCCAAAATTGGTAAACCAATCTTTGAACTCATACTGCTGTATTCATTTGCTTTCTTCTTTTTGACAAAGCAGATAAAGAAACTGAATAGCAAGAGAAAAAAAATACAAGACAGATAGCTAACCAGAAAAGGAGCTAGCAAGCAAACCCAAATATACCTTACATATTTTATTGCGTATTTACATTCTCCCAACTTTATAACACCTCCATGAAAGAAACAACCTGTAGTGCGTTTTCAGTTTCAGAACAGGGTCTCTTCGACCCTATCCACTACAATATTGCTGATATGTTTGTTTAGGGCTTACCTTCCTCTCTTGTTTTTTGAGTCCTATTTTCTCCCCCTTTTTGTGTATGTAATTCTAGTAGTTTATAATGTAGAGTAGATTCGTGCTCTATTGCATCGTTCTTAAAGAACATATTCTGCTGCATGTATTTGACACGTCATTAGTCAGTGATGCAGCTCGTCTAGCTACCTTTGTATATTCTCCGTCATTATGTCTACTCGAGTTGGTTGAATGCTATGTTTTTATTTTTAAACTTAATTGATGGCCAGTTGTTTATTCCTTATATCTTTTGTGGATTGATGTGGGGTATTACTTGCAAGCTGCAACTACATTGTCCGGCTTTAAATCTTTTAAATGCTTATGCTTTCATTACAGTGTAATGTGTTTACACATCTTGCTATGATTTCTTTCTTAGGGGTTGAACGAGCATCCTCAAACTGAATTATTAGCTCAAGTCATAGAATCCAGTAAACTTTTAAAAGCTAGTATAGATGAGGACAGTGGAGATGCTGCAGGAACCAACAAAAAACTACACAAAGAATTAGTTACAAAGCATTGGAAGGAACTTCAGAATCGTGTAAATGTCTTATTTGATAGCAAGACAGTCAAAGGTAAAGTTTCTTCTCTTGTACTCATCTTTGGTTTCTTTATACCTTGGCATCCCTTTTTCTTTGTATATTTTCAAGTATGATATTGTTTTTTGTCATTGCCCATTTGATAAATTCCCATTTCGCCGCGCACTAGGTTAACAGCAGCTTTTCAGACGAAATCATATCTTATTCTGGACTTCATTATCGTTCTGGTAATAAAATCTGAGGCAGTAGTGGTTTTCTGATTTACCGTCTATGTGAACTATTGGTGAACTACATATCATAGAGTTAAATGGTCGTAGATGTACTTTGTTATTTAATTCTTTGTATGTTATCCTTGTCAGATGAAACCATGCGGAAAAATTTCATCTTTTCTCGCACAGGAGAACTACGCCGATCTTGAGGGTCATAATGCTTCCTAGTGTCATTGTTTCTTGACTAGATCATTCTTGCTCTAAATTTCTTACTTTCTTAGAATTATTGTTGATATTTTCTATCTTTCCAGAGAATGTACAATGTTTTGATGGATGCATTAGAATTTGGTTCTCTTAGATTTTGTTGGTAGTCAATTGAAGCAATTAAGTCTCCCTTAGAACCCGAAATTGTCACCGACAAGGAGGTATGGTTTCTCCCATTCTCCTGAAACTGCTGTCTCGGTATCTTCTTCCTGGTCACTTACACCCTTCTCAATCGTCTGTCTCTTCATTTGACCATAGCAGAAGAGTATCTATACTTACGTGTTTCCTTTTAGCACATGGTTCTGCATCAAATGCTGTTTTACTCCCTGCTCTATTCATTGTTTACGCCAGTTGTAGATTTCTCCTCCATGCAGGTCTCATCTTGCTGGAATATCTTATATGCATTTTTTTTAAAAACATATTTGAGCATTGTGAACTTAGATTTTCCTGTTAATATAGGTTCAAAGAACAAGTCCGGTGTATGTCAGCTGCTAGAGAAGAAGGAAGGTATGGTTCGGCAACATATGATGGGAAAGAGGGTTGACTTTACATGTCGGTCAGTCATCTCTCCTGATCCTTATTTAGCAGTCAATGAAATTGGGATTCCTCGTTCCTTCGCAAAAGGGTTAACATATCCAGAGGTAAGGTTGAAGAGATTGGCCTTTCTACTTCCTTCCAATACTTATCCTAAACATCATCATTATCATCATATAATTGTATATATATATGCTTTTGTCTCAATACTGGAATTTAGATTCTCGAACATATTCTGGAATTATATATTTTGTCAGTTGACTCAATTCTCTCTTTAGCCTGTCTTTTGGCAAGAATCAATTCTCTCTTTACCCTGTCCTTTGGCAAGAAATTGGACATGATTAACTCAACTTGTGATATTACTTTTGTTATTAGGATTTCCTGCTTGAACTTGATGCATCTGTTTCTTCTTGATTTACAGAGGGTGACACCTTGGAATATGAACAAACTGAGAGATGCTATTCTTAACGGTAATGCTGCACACTACATGGAAAATGGCAAAGTTGTGAGATTGACTCCAAAAAATGTGAAAAGCCTTATTACCTGTGCGAGGAAGTTACCTTCCTCAAGAGGAATTGTTACTCAATCTGGGAGGAGTACTGACCAAGATTTTGAAGGAAAGGTGGTATATCGTCATTTGGAAGATGGAGATGTTGTGCTCGTTAATCGACAGGTACCACTAAATGCTGAAAAATCTTATCATTTGTTTCTCTTTCCTGTTCATGTGATTGATTTAATATAGTGCTTACCCTGGATAAATTAAACAAGTTTATACCCATTGTCGTCGCCGAGTTTTGGGTTCGAATTTCTAGGAGAAGAAAAAGATAAGAAAAGTCTCAACTTGTTAGATGGATTGTCTGTTGGATTCTCTTCCCATTGTTGGTTTGTGTACTTGCTTTTGGTTTTGTGCTGGAGTAGGATTCTCCTTTTTTTCTTTTGCATGCCATATTTTGTTTTGTTTTTACGGGTAGTTTATAGTATATATCAGGGTGATGCGAATGACATATGCTGCATCAGGTAACAAAATGGAGGGACGATTCAGTTTTTTATTAGAATCTATGCTTAAGTTTGTCTGTGGGAGGCTTCTTGACGAAATCCATATCTATTAACTTTTAATTCTAAGATTCTTATTTTCATCAACAGCCTTCGCTTCACAATCCAAGTATAATGGCTCATATTGTACGTGTCTTGGAAGGGGAGAAAACACTTTGAATGCATTACGCGAAATGCAGGTTTTTCTCACCTCTTTGTTCCTTATTAGTTGTGAGTTGTGACTTTGAAATTGCATTGCATAATGCCCAGTTACTAGACTAACACTGTACGTTTTTGTTTTTAGCGTTTACAATGCTGATTTTATGGGGATGAAATGAATGTTCACTTTCCACAAGACGAAATTTCACGAGCAGAAGCTTATAATATAGTGAATGCAAATAACCAATACATCGTTCCAACAGTGGTGAACCTAAAAGGGGTTTGATTCAGGTACAATAATTTCTAAAACGTTGGTTTCTTTAGTCAATTATAAATTGTTCTGCGTATTAGAGTACGAAAGCCTTTTTTTTTTTTTTTTTTAACTTTGTTGCTTGCAGGATCATATCGTAAGCGCTGTGCTTCTTATAAAGAAAGACACCTTTTAACCCGAGACGAGTTCTACTACCTTCTCTATGGTTCTGGTGTTTCTGCTGCTGTTCGAAGCTCAATTAATGGTAGACCTCGCAAGAAAATTTCGGTAATAAGCACTGAAGACGAAATACAAGATATTCCACCTGCTATTTGGAGACCAGAACCTCTATGGACAGGGAAACAGGTTAGGGCTAGATTACTAATTCAAGCCGTCTTGGACATATGTAGTGCCCTAATTTATTATTTTCTTCAGTATTATATGACACTGAAACTGTATAACTAATGATAGTTTGCAAATTTGTGCTTGTTTTGCAGGTTATAACATCAATTCTAAACCATATAACTCGAACCAGAGGACTCACTCCTCTGACTATTGAGGAGAGTAAAGAAGGAAATGGAAGTGAAAAAAGAAAGATAAGTGAAGAATTGAAGTTACGAATTCAGAAAAACGAGCTCGTGCATGGGGTGATTGACAAGAATCAGTTTGGTTCATACGGTTTGGTGCATATGGTCCAAGAGCTGTATGGTTCAGATGTAGCAGGCATTTTCCTTTCGGTTTTAAGTCGCTTATTTACTTTGTATTTGCAGGTAAGATTGGTTTATTCTTCTTCACCAATCTCCAGTTATGTTTTCACTTGTAATGAATGTTACTTTATAAGTTCTTCAGTTAATATAAATATGCTAATGCAATTTTTATGATCCAGATGCATGGCTTTACATGTGGGATTGATGACCTTCTTGTAACACCAAATGCGGACAAAGAAAGGATGGAAAAACTCGGAGAGAGTGAAACAAAGGGTGAAAAAGTACACTCTTTGTTTGTTGGTTCTGATGATGGAGATACAGGTTTGTCTTTATTTGGTGTCATAAGTAGTATCCATTCATCCTTCATAGCAGACACAGATAGCTTTTACTCACCTTCGCAGGTGTTTCACCAAAAACTTTGTTGTGAATACCCATGCTTCTTTTGTAGATCCGATGGTATTACAAGAGGAGATTGAGAAAACCATACGCACCAGTGGTGAAACTGCAACAACCCGCTTGGATAGAATGATGTCCAGTTCCCTTAACAGGATAACCTCTGAGGTGAACGACATGTTGTAAACCAATGGGTTACAGAAACCCTTTCCGAAGAATTGCCTTTCAGTGATGACTATTTCGGGAGCCAAAGGTAGTACGGTGAGTAGTTAACACACTTTCTCTTGGTCTAGATTTTTTCTTGCAGTATGATTGCCATTCTCAGAAAACTTCTTAGATATAATTCACATTTCTTTATTGTCGGCTTTATACATAATGGATGAGGTGGTGCTTTTATATGTGCTCGATGATATGCCTGATATAGAGCATATGTTGCACATAATTGGACACTTGGTTGTTCGTAAATATCAATCCTATTAAGGTGCTTTGGAGTTTGAAGAAGTATTTTGTTTTTGTCTCATGTCAAGGGCAACTCGGATTTATAGTAAGTTTGCTGAGCAACAGAGGCTGATCAAATAACATCGCATTCAAAATTAATTTTTATTTTTAGCATTTATTACTGTAGCTTTTTCATAAACACTACCCCAGCAATAGGTAAACCTTGACACGTACATGAGAAAAATAAGTTACCATTCAAAATAAATATGTTTTATTAATGCATTCACTTAAAACATAACACCTCGATCACCTACCAACACTGCTTTTGAGAAAAATTTTAGTTATTTTTAGAAATTCCAATTTATTTTTGGTCTAAGGTGTTGCATTTTTCGTTGGCTGACTTCATTTGTATTTGTCTAGGTCAACTTCTCGCAAATATCTTCTTTGTTAGGCCAGCAAGAGCTAGAAGGCAAGCGAGTTCCTAGAATGATCTCTGGGAAGACCTTACCTAGCTTTCACCCATGGGATCCTGCATCACGTGCTGGAGGCTTTATTGGCGACCGTTTTCTGACTGGTTTTCGCCCTCAGGAATATTACTTTCATTGTATGGCTGGTCATGAAGGGTAAATATAGCTCCTTTCAACCATCTGAATAAATAATTCTTTTTTTTTTATTTCGGAAGATAAAACTTCACTCACACGGAGCATAGTTTTGTATCTCTTTGGATTCTGCTGATTTCAAGAAAACACCCACATAATGAAATGTCATGTTTTTATTATATTCAGGGCTGTGTATACTGACAAACTTAAATTCTGGTGCCAGGTTGGTTGATACAGCAGTCAAAACATCTCGTAGTGGATACCTGCAGAGATGCCTTATAAAAAGTCTGGAGTCCCTGAAAGTCTGCTATGATCTCACCGTACGTGATGCAGATGGATCTGTTGTCCAATTTTGCTACGGTGAAGATGGTGTTGATACCCACAAGACTAGCTTCATTTCTGAATTTAACATAATTGCCGAAGTATTTTCTTTCCTTATTCTTATTCCTATGCTTTTTGTCTATGTTTTCTGATTATTTTTTTTCTGGGTTTTCTGTCTATTTAGAATCAGAAGGCTGTATTGGAAAACATTGGCGGTGAGTTTGAAGATTCACAACTAATGGAATGCGGTGACTATGTGAAGGACATGCCGATGGCACTTGAAGGGAAAACAAATGATTTTATATCTGATTTCAATAAAAGACAGCAGCGGGATTCTTCACAGCTTATGAAAAGAAAACAGTTTTTGAAGTTAATGAAGCTCAAATACCTCTCAAGTCTTGCTCAGCCCGGAGAACCTGTTGGTATCATTGCTGCTCAGTCTATTGGAGAGCCGTCAACCCAAATGACGTGAGTTACTTTTCTTTTCTTTTCTCATTTAATTAGAATTTTTTAGTCTTCACAGCTCTAGGAATAATACCAAGAGTACTAGTTATGTAGTATATTAGTATTCACGTGTGGACTTATACTGTGTAACTAACTAGCTTGCCAAATTGCAAGAGACAACTGGAATGAAAAACACAGTAAATGTGTAAAGTGGTTATGAAACTTGGTCAGTGATGGAAGAATCTAGGAAAGATGACCTATATTGTTCTAGGATGTCTCCATCTCTAGAGATTACCCATTTAGATGGAGGCCCTTCACCGCTCAGTACATACTTGTTCCAGTTGGCATCCATCCAATTACTGGTTGATTTGCCAGATGTATGGGAAACTTTTGTGGTGTGACTTGAAAGCTAACACTCTTCAAGGAATAAAAAATTACTTGAGAATCGAAGAAAAAAAGTTGTATTGTGTTGACTACTATGTCAATGGGTACTCATTTCAACGTTTTCCTTTTTCAGTCTTAATACTTTCCATCATGCTGGGCGAGGTGACATGAATGTCACACTAGGTGTCCCTCGGTTGCAAGAAATTTTGATGAGGGCTTCAGCGAAAATCTTGTCACCGGCTATGATCTGCCCCTTCCAAAAGGAAAAGACAGAGTAAGTTCACATTCTGTACTCTGTACTTCCATGGTGTATTATGGAGCCTGGGGTGGTGCTTTAAGAGTATGATTTCCTGGGGAGAAACTATAATGTTTTATGCTTATAGAATGTTTGAAACATGTTTCAGAAATATTACTCACCGGCTGGCAGCAGCGTCAAATGAGATTCCCTCTGTCGGGAACATTATAAACAGTGTGGAGGTCCAGAGCCTGGCTGCGAAGTTCAAAAAGGTTACCGTGGCGGATATAATAGCGAGCATGGAGGTCCACCTTCTTCCATGTTTTACTCACAATGGTCAAGTTTCAACTCTTTATAAGCTGAAGATTAAGGTCCATCAACCTGAAGATTTTCCTCCTTACATGGATATAAAGCTAGAAGACTGCATGCAGACCTTAGATGTTCTGTTTGTTAGAGAGTTGGAAGACATGATACAAAGTCATCTGAAGCTGTTATCCAGAATTAATGGCATTCATGAGATAGATGGCGGTGAATCTGGATTTGTTTCTGAAACACAGTTAAAGGAAGATGAGGATGAGTCAGGTAAGAAATCACAGCAAGTAGGGGAAGATAGCGATGACAATGGAGAGGATGATGATGATAATGAAGCAGAAGATCTCGATGGTGATGCACAGAAAAGAAAACAGCAAGCTACAGATGAGATTGATTATGATGAGGATGGCATGGAACCAGAGGCTTCAGTTGTTGAAAATCTAGACACTGATAGCGACAAAGGAGATGACCATATTTCCGATGGTGAAGCTCAGGCATCTGGTGCCGAAGATGAACAAAAGTCCATACCAATGCCGAAGAAGTCAAAAACAGAAGATGCCGAAGGTGAACGAAAGTCTATACCAATACCGAAGAAGTCAAAAACAGAAGAAAAAAAGACAGGACCAGATGGCAACCCCAAAAAGGTGACCAAAGCAAGGGGGGTACGAAAAGAATTTGATAGAAACATTTTCACCGAAACAATGGGATTGGATTTTGAGGTTCATTTGAAATTTTCTCCAAAATATCCTCATATTCTACTGTCTGAGGTAATATTCTTGATCTATCATGTTCTTGACTGGCATGTGATGTGTTTTTAGATGCGAATTGCATCTTACTGTGTTATTACTATTTATTATTGTTAACTTCCACGGATAAAAAGGAATCTTCACTTAACTGTTGCACTGAATGTTTGTACAGATTGCCAAGAAGGCAGCTAAGAATGTCTACATCAGGAGACCTGGAACCATACAGAAATGTTCTGCGTTTGAATACAAGGATCCTATCTATGCAAATGAAAAAGACTATCAAGGAGAACCTGCACTACAAACAGTTGGTGTGGATTTCAGTGCTTTCTGGAATTTAGTAGACAATCTTGATGTCAATCGCACTGTTTCAAAATGATATACAGGCAGTTCTTCGAACATATGGGGTGGAGGCCGCTAGGGCTACCCTCCTAAATGAAGTGAAAGGTGTATTTAAGGCGTACAGTATTGGTGTTGACATTCGACACCTATCTCTGATTGCTGATTACATGACTCACGAGGGGAGCATACGACCTTTTAGCAGGTATGGACTCGCAGGATCTATATCCCTATTTAGCAAAATGACTTTTGAGACTGCAGCGAAGTTCATAGTCGATGCCGCGTATCATGGTGAGGTGGATAGTTTAGAGTCGGCGTCAGCAAGGATATGCCTTGGTTTGCCTGTAAAAGAAGAAATGGGAACTGGCAGTTTTGATGTGTTGCAGCAAATATAATTTTGAATAACCAATATATTTATTTTTTCTCAAGCATATGATATCTGCAAATATCATGCTGAAGTTGTCGTTGAACGTTTCTAGTGTTTGGCAATAAAAACAATAAAAAGCTGTTCCTACTTGACTAATTCCTTAGTCTTATCTGCCCTGTTCATCACTGTCAAGATCCTAACTGATTCTCAACTTAGAGATAACAACTTCAAAAAAATAAATAATATAGTGGGATCTTTGTAATGTCATACGAAGTTAGATTAACTGTAGAAGTTTCTAAAAAGCTAAGAGATTCTTGGCCACTGAAACAGTGACATGAAATATGGTTGGGGCCGTGGGTGACATCAACAAATTTTTGTCAAAAAATACTTACACCTTGGATACACTTTCAAAACTAATTTCTCGACTTTTATGAATCGGTACCCGCCTACATAAGTAAAAAAAGTTTATTCTTATGAAACATTTGTTTTCTTCATTTTTTTTCTAATTTCCGACTTGTGAACTTGATTTTTGGTTATTGTCGTATCCAAATACCCTCTAAACAAACATTGATATTACCAACAATCAACTTTAAAAGTTAATTCTTATGAAACATCTGTTTCCTTTAAGGGTGCACAGGAACCGAGCCGGACCGACGGACCGTCCCGGTACCGGTGGAACCGTACCTGGTTTTGTACCGAACCGAGGAACGGGGTACAGGTACCGGTCCTAAAAATAGGAACCGAGGCTAGGGAGGTACAGGTACACGGTCCTGGCCTAGTCCCGTACCGTCCGGACCGAAAGTACCGACGATTTCTAACCATTAGATTTAGGGGTACTGAACTAATAATAGCCGTTAGATTAGGGGTGGTATATATAGAACCTAACGCTAGGGTTTTTCATTTTCGTTTTTTCCGTCTTCTCTCTGAGAAAGAGAACTGAGAAGAACTCTGTCTCTGATTCTCTGAACTCCATAGATTAGTCTCAATTCTCCATTAAATCATTAATCTCCAACAACGAACAACACCAGTTACTCCACCTCTCGATCCAGAAGAAGAATGAGAAAAGTCAGTGATTTGTGTAAGTTTTTTAATTTTTTTTGCTTTTTTTTTTCTCCAATTTTTAATCAATTTCTATTAGTTATTGTGTTTAAATCGTTTGATTTGGACTATGGGTTCCTTGATTTTTTAAATTTGAGCTTTATTTGACTTTTGATTAATTTAATTTAGGGTTTCAAACTTTTAATTTCACAGGGTAAGTTATCACTCACGCCAGGGAGAAGACGAAGGGAAAGGATTCAAGGAAGAAGGAACCATCCAACTTTAACCAAGGAAACCCATTAAGGTACTTTTTATTTCTTCCTTTTTATAATTTTTTCAATTAATACTGTTTGAGACCGAGTGTTCTTTAAGATCTTTTGAGCTAACCAATTTTTTTGTTTTGAGTTTTTAATTTTTGAGTTTTTAATTAAATAGTTTTTAATTAATACTGTTTGAGTTGTCATTTGCCAATAATTTCCACACTTAGTAACCTATACTTCTCAAATTGGCATAGAGAACCTAGCTATAGGCTCTTAACAGCAAGAACTATCTAATTTCTTTTTTGTTTAAAACAATTCTATACAAGTATGAAGAAGCTCATGCATTTGTTTCTGTACCCATCTTCCATCTCATCCTCACATGGCTTTAGTCTTAAGAGCTGGGAAATGTGTGTGTATTTGTACTATGTATACTTTTATTCTTTTTTGTAATTTTTTTCACAGTAGTTTAGTTGTATAGAGCATGTCCTTCCCTGGTTCAATTTCATTAAACTAATCTTCCTCATTGTCTTTTAATGGGTTTTGCCGTGCAGTGATGACTGTACTCTATAAGCTATATTTAAAGTTGCTTATTGTTGTTTCATTGATGGAACATGACAGCCGGTAGTTATTGTAAGCAGTTAAGCGGGTAGCTTCATTCCATAGGCTAAAATGTAGCAAACAAGCAGAGTATTTTTAGGGTTAGTGGAGGATCATGTCTTTCCTAATCCAGGGGATAAATGACACTTTAGTGAAAACAACACATATTTTATGCTACTAAGAGTTATACATGATATTCATTTTTCAAGTAATGTCGTGTTTGTTGTCTGTCTTTAACGCTGTAGCTATCTTTTTTTGTTTATTTGTTTTCTTAGGAACAACTTTAGTCTCATGCCTCTAGCTGAGGACGTTCTAGCTTGTATTATGTACTTACGTTTATGTTTATTTGTGATTTGTCTGTGATCAGTCATGGATGCATCAAGTCTAGCTTGTGGAACAGCTACTCCTATACCTATTTCAGCTGCTACACCTACGCCTGCTACATATACATTTGTTGGATCCTCTATCCAACCAACTTACTATCGTATTGTAGACTTGTAGTATTGTTTGTGTTGGTCAGTGTCAGTGTGTGTGTTTGTGTGCTACTCTACTGCTTCTTGTTAGTTGTTATTTTTTCAGATTTTCAAGACTTTGGTTGTTTGGCACTTTGGATAGCTAGTATTATTGCCACTTGTTAGTTGTTACTTTGTTCTTTGATTGAGATTTGCTTAATATATTGAAAAACAGGTAAAACTAAAAGGAAAATTTGTCTGAGAAACAAAAAAAAAAAATTTATCTGAAAAGTCACAGGAACCGACCGGTACCGGTCCCCGACCGGAACTGTACATGTACCGAATGGTACCGGAATCGAGGTACACGGTACCGGTACCGGTCCAAAATATGGGAACCGACCCCTGGGAGGTACAAGTACTCGGCCTCGGCAAGAACCGAGCCGAACCGTACCGTGTGCACCCCTAATTTCCTTCATTTTTTTTTTTATTTCTGACTTTTGAAATTGATTTTTGTTTATTGCGGTATCCAAACACCCTAAACATTAATATCATCAACAATCAATTCTGAGGTTGAATTGCTTTAGGCATGAGCTGTAATCAACAACAGATATTATCATGTACGACAAATGACTTTTTTCTTGTTTTTTTTACTTTTTTTATTGGACAGATGTGCAGTAGGCGACCTTATTAGGCAAAAATGTAACAATCAAAGGCATTACCATAGACTTTTTTCCTGGCTAAAATGTTAAACTTCGTAAGAGAGAAAAGCCAAATATAAATGTTAGTACCTGCTCCCACGTTAGAAATGTTGATTTGTAGCAAAGATGATCGTGCTAACATATCACAATTTCTATACACAATCCCACATTAGTAGTGGCCTTCCAAATCAAAATCCATCTACCAAAAAAAACATTAAATACTAGGTTGACTACTAAAAAGTACACAAAATTGAATCAACAATTCCTGGGTGAAATGGACAGTTAGATTTTGATACTGTTTAAATGGCCAAAAATATAAAAATAGGCAGGATATAACCAATTTCATCGTGTCTATTTTCAAATATTTTTTTTCTTATTTTTAATTTAAACAGGATGTATCCAGTTTCATACTAAATTTTTTTTTGGCCATTTCACCCAAACTATTTTTTACCCGTCCATTTGAACCGTGATTTAAAAATATTTGGACAAATGACCCATTTTCCATAAAAAGTATCGGTATAACGTCGATGAAATCAAGGAAATCGTTCAAACTTGGAAAGTAATAATTTCCTGGATTTGTGAACGATTTCAATTAATTACTATTCAGTAATTAAGATTCAAATATTTTCAAATTCATTTTTTTTCCATATATGCACTCTACAAAGATTATATAAGGCAGGCTAATAACCTGACTTACCACACCAATACCTGAGCTGTTAGCATTTGCGTTACAACCTATTTGTCAGAAAAAATTCTCAAATTCCTTCTGTCTTCTACTCCTTTCCTCTCTTTAAAAACACCAGTCAGCCTCTTGTTCTTCTCATTCTAAGTTTGTTTGTAGATCTTGTAATCACATAAGAATTTTAGTAGTCATGGGTTTAGTTGAGAGAGTTATATTCTTCATGGCTTTGGCTGTTCTCTGTGTTGCTTCTTCAACGGCTGAAGTTTACAAGGTTGGTGATGATAAGGGATGGACTACTCTTAGCCCCATTCCTGATTACCAAAAATGGTCTTCTACCAAAGACTTCAAAGTTGGTGATTCCATTGGTACGTTTTTCATTTTTTACGATCTTTTAGTTTTATGCTAATCGATAATATATCGCCGTCTTGTTGTTGTACCTGACATGATCGAGTTGTGCACGTTTAAACTCGACCAATGTTTTCGCAATATAAGATCCGTATTAATGATGGTTTTAAAGATTCATATTAATTCATCATCTTTGATGATTTTGTTCTTTCATGATTCTTAATATGAATTGCTTTAATTAATTTCTAGTTTTTGTTTGTTGTTGGTTTGGATAGTTTTCGAGTACTCACCAGAGATGCACAACGTGGTCCAAGTGAACTACACAGACTACAAGAACTGTAACGCTGCATCACCAATCAGAACCTTCACTTCCGGAAAGGACACAATTCCAATCAAGAGAAAGGGACACTTTTGGTACATTTGTGGAATTCCCGGTCACTGTGCAATGGGACAGAAAGTTGATATCAGGGTTGTTCCTCATGTAACTCAAACTCCACCTTCAACAACTTCTTCTCCTTCCGCTCCTACACCTTCATCAGGTCCTTCACCGTCTGCCAGTACTGCACCAGCTCCTTCACCAAAGAAAAGCAGTGCTGTGACTATTTCTAAGGGTCTTTTCGGAAAGTTTGGTTTCCTTGTTCTTGCAGTCGTAGCTGCTGTTGCTTACTAGGGTTTATTTTTATGATGAGGGACCTTAATTTGCTGCTTCGAATTTTTGTTTTTGTGGAACTATTGATTGATATGGATTTTGTTTTTACGGTTCAACTTTCTGTGTCTAGTATCTTCACATTGTTATGGCCTTAAACTGTGACAATTGTGTTTTCTTATTTTATTACTGTATCTGAATATCCTATATTTGTGGTTGGAATAAAAATCCATTTTATTACTGAGTTCTTGTTGTTGGAAATAAAAATCCATCTATATAAATGAAAAATAAAAGCAAAATCCGCAGCAGATAAATCAATGTTTACATTTGATAAAGCTAAATACATAGATTCACTCGATCAAATCTAACGCTTAGGGGTCCTTATAACGAAGGAACTTCTGTTTCATCCCTCTCATGGTACAATAAGCATGATGGCTCACAAAACCAAAAGCCAAGAGAATCGAAAAACCTCCAAATGATGTTTCTTTTGATTTAAAGGATTCTATACAAGACTGAATCACAGAGGAGGTCATACAGAACTGGATAAAAAATGTTCACTCTACTTCCATGTCTTCACAAACATTTAAATTTTTTCATTATGTTTACAGAGCCGGACAAGACGTAGATACCACAATTTTCCAACTCATAGGCCTATTACAACATGCTTGCACATTTTTCCAATTTTGACAACTCAAGGGGGATTTGTGCTTGGTGGCAGCCAACCCTATATTATGACAGCTGATGCTTCAAAAGAAATGTAAAAAGTAAGTAGGAGTCATTTGTGATTATATGTGTAAAAAATGCTTTTGGATTAAATATAATATTTAGTCTTCCTCACACGGAGAAGGTCCCCAGTTCGAACCTGGGCGAAGCCATATTTTTTTCATTTTTTTGAAAAAAGAAACTTTGCGGCTGTTGGGTCCCGAGTCGAAAAATAGTTATGTGTCTGCCGGGAGTCGAACCGGGTCTATTGCTTGGAGTCGAAAAATAGTTATGCGTCTGCCGGGAGTCAAACCCGGGTCTATTGCTTGGAAGGCAATTATCCTAACCGTTGGACTACAAACGCTGGTTGAGTGATGGGTAGGGGTTTTATAGTGAAAGTGTACCCAGTGTAAATTCTTATGCACTTGGGCCAGCCAACCAGTTTAAGATACTGGTCCAAACTAC
Source organism: Papaver somniferum (assembly GCF_003573695.1). Lineage (NCBI taxonomy): Eukaryota > Viridiplantae > Streptophyta > Magnoliopsida > Ranunculales > Papaveraceae > Papaver > Papaver somniferum. Next base: position 15,266,753 of record NC_039366.1, read on the forward strand.
CAGCCAACCAGTGCAGTCGGTGGGTCACCAATCTTGGTTGTTACTTCATGTCGAACTTCTCTCACAAACCTTATGGAAGATTCGAGAAAGTATAAGACTCAATCTTCTCATAGGTTGGATAAGTAATACGAGCGGAAATGTCTCAAAAGAGACTTATCTAAAGATTCGGAAAAATCTTAAATAAGGTATGCGATCAAATCCTAGAAAAATCACCTGCAAATACTTGAGACTAACTTGAGTATCAGAGTATTTGTTTTGCAGGTACGCCCTCTGTGTGCTTGGAGAAGATAGCTTCGGAGATCATCAACTTCAATCGAGATTGTTTGAGGTGAAGATCAATTTTTTCCCAAACATCTTTGGCGCCGACTAAGGGGACCATTTTCCGATTTATCTCCGATACTTTATTAAGAACCGTTTTCTGGGTACCACCTATTTTACACGGGGGATCATGATGTTATTTTTGGGTGGTTATTAAGAAGTAATCTTAAGTCACACCTTATCTAAGTAGATATGTTTATATCAAACTTAGCCTTCTTAAGTTAATTAGTTAGAGACTAGTATTGATTTATTAAAAAGAGAGTTTTGTTAGAAAAAGAATTATCGTGAGAGAGAAGAAGAAGAAGAAAAGATGAAAAATAAGGTTGAACCCAAAAAAAAAAGATATTTTCATATGAGTACACATGAAAAGAATGATTCAGTGATGCTAACTCCTCCTCTGAATCAGAACCAACTTTACCTAATGGAGTATTTGTATAATATTCATAACGATCCGGATATGAGTTATTTGTTAGATGATGAATGCATTCTTCCTCAAACTCAAACTCAAGATCTAAATGATGGATTTTACCAGCCACAACCAGAGGATGAAGTTATGGGTACTCAGGTATGGCTCAAATTTGGTTAATGTAGATTGAATTGGCAAAAAAATTGGCTAGGTCAAAGTAGTTCGGTTACCAAACCTGGAGAACAAGTAGCCGAGCTTTTCAGTAAGTGCAGTTCAGTTCCTTGTTTCAGTAGACACAAGTAACCAAATCTCTTTTAGCTCTTTTTTTCCAGAAGACGTAGCCGAACTATTTTTGTAGAGTATACAGATAGAAGTTCGGTTTAGTCGACTGTACTACTTTGGTTAACAAACTTTTAGTATAAAATCGAAAGAACAAGTTCAGCAAGATCGCAATTTTTCCTTAGAAATCATATTTCCGAACTCTCTGTCCGTCTAGATCGACAAACTCGCTTTGAAATGTTCTGTGAGAATTAGTGATCCAGAGAAAAGCGACAAAAGGAAGAACAATAGGAAGAACAAAACTTTCTCAAAGAAAACTCTATGCCCATACAAGCTAGTATTTAATAATAACAAAAAAATTGGACGAATGGGTTCTGTACAAGGTTACGGAAGGTATCCAAACTACCCTAGATGTATGGTCAGAGTACAGTTCGGCAACCTGTCAAAAGTTACCAAGTAACCGAACCTGCAGATCGGCTTTTTGTTTTAAAGTGACAGGTTGCCGAACTTTTGGGTGGTACCCCAAACATTGATTACTGCGAATTTTTAACTTGACCCAATAATTATTAATCACTCAACCATTATTATTTAAATAAAAAAAAGTATCCTCTGGGACTATAATTTCTATAAAAGGAAAATGTCCCTTTCAAATTCTCCATCTCATTCATCTATCCCTTTCAAGTTATTCACCATCTCATTATTATCATTCATCCATCAGTTTCAAACTACAAAAATAGCTCCTCTATCCAATAACGATGAAGATATTACTATTGTTAGATCATGGAGTACGATTATGAAACAAGACTATGATAGAGAGTACTATAACTTTATTGACCACGATAATATCCAAGACATGTATCTTAACATGAACCAAACATCCGATGCTTGGTGGAACCGTATATATACGATTTTTGAGGCATTAGACGAAAATATCCATAGGAGGACGCAACGACTCGTGAAGAGTGAAAAAGAGGGGGTCTAACAACCATACCCAATATTTCGTTTAGGCAATTTGTATGGATTAACTCCAATATAATTCAAAGAGAACCAACTAGACAGTCAATAACAATCAAGGAAAATATATTCAAGAGTTATATCTATGTTTCTCAATGTAATCAACAAATCAAACAGATAGAAATCGGTGAGCCTGATTATTATGAGAAACAACTTGAACGGTACCAAATATCAATGTTCAAGTGTCAATCAATTTCAATAAACAACCAAAGGTTGGATTTGCCAATTGATTGAACTACGCACAATCTGTGATATTCCAATTATATAAACAAATATAATGCGGAAAACAAATGACACAGACACCAGAAGTTTTGTTAACGAATAAACCGCAAATGCAGAAAATTCCCCGGACCTAGTCCATATTTGAACACCACACCGTATTAAGCCGCTACAGACTCTATCCTACTACAAGTTAATTAAATTGTAGTTGAGACCTAATGTTAGAGCATTTCTCGGTCGAACTCGCATGTGTTGCTATCTCAAGCATGTTTGTCAATATTAGTGATCAAAATTATAAGGCTTGATTTCTAGCCTATATAGCTAAAGGTCTCGGACTAGGATAGAAAGTGTAGTTGAGCTCAAGACTCCATGGAAATCATCATACAAGACGAAGAACTACTCAAGGAACTGGTGGATCTTCATCGACTAAAAGGTATGTGGAGACTTGAACTTATCAATCACTCAAAAGTCTATTTACTCTATCTCCTATTCTTGAGACAAAAGTCGTTTTGGTATAGACTTTCATTAAGCACATTTGCTATTTTGAGCGAGTTTATCTCGTATATCTATTTCTCGAAATGTGTATTGGTAAGCTTTCGCTTCATCCAAATTCATCATTGCCTAGTGACGAAAGTCATGTAATGTTTCAATCACTTTGGAAATTGCTCTGACGAAAAATGGTCTGTGAAGAACGGCTATATAACGTTCTCTGAGAATGTTTCAAATGATTGAAATGAGTGTTTAGATTACATAACCATTGGTAGGATATAAGCATTGTTGTGGAAACACATATATGTATAAGTCCTTATTCCTTGAACCAAAGTGTGCGAACTTTGTTGATCAAGAGAAATGGAAGTGGCGTGAGCCAAGTCCGCGAACTGGCGGAAGTTCTCGACCCGAGAATTTCTGCTGGAGTTTGTGTACTCCTTCCATGAGCTTAAGTCCGCGAACCCACTCCGCGAACTTGAGTGGTTATATCTAAAACCGGTTGTTCTAGAACTCATGTTTAAATAAACTAATGAATGCTTATGCAAACCGTGGCTATAAAGTTCATGAACCGATTCGAGTGAATCAAACCGTTTTTGCTTCGATTGTGTCTTGTGTAGTTACATAAGATTTCCTTGCAATTGAACAACTCTCTAACTAGTTCATTTGAGTCATTTGAACTAGTTATAGTGAATAAGAATATGGTTGATATGAAAGTGATCATATGGCTAACCATTGGTTAACTATTGTTGAACCAACAAATGTTATTGTTTGGGTACGGTTCATAAACCCAAAATTGCACATTTCATTTGTGTGCAACAAGCTAAGTTTTCGATCCAACGGTTGAGAAATATTATCTTGAATCTAATCAGGTTTTCATCTAACAGTGAATATTGAATGCTTTGTTACCAAGCTAACATTGATTGTGAACCCTGATTTGAAAGATTATATAAGGGAGAACTCTAGCAACTGGGAAACCTAATCCCCGCACCTTACGTGTGATACTAGTTGCATAAGCTATAGTCGATTCTCCTATAACCTTTGGTTTCTTTTTCTACACCAGGTTAACGACTTAAAGACTTCATTGATATTGTGAAGCCAGACCGATACTACTTTTATCGTAGTTGTGCGATCTGATCTTGTTGTTTCTATCGTTACGAGTACAATTGAAATAATTGGCTTGAGATTTATATCTCCGATATGAAAGATAGAAAAGAAGTCATAAACATCTTCGTCTCATCGTTTGTGATTCCGAAATGTCTTTTTTCACTGCGTCGATTAAGATTATTGTGAGGTGATCAATTATACTAGGTTGTTCTTCGGGAAATAAGTCCAGGTTATTGATTGGTTCATGTTCACCTTAATTTATCAAAAGACAGAACGAAACTCGTAGGTATATTCGTGGGAGACAGATTTATCTATTAATGTAGACTTTTCTGTGTGATACAAATTTGTTTACTAAAGTCTTCGACTTTGGGTCGTAGCAACTCTTTGTTGTGGTTGAGATCATCTAAGGGAATCAAGTACGTAGTATCCTGCTGGGATCAGAGGCGTAGGAGCATACCTGTACCTTAGATCAGTGTGATATTGATTGGGGTTCAACTACAGTCCAGACCGAAGTTAGTTTCGAGTAGGCTAGAGTCTGTAGCGGCTTAATACATTGTGTGTTCAATCTGGACTAGGTCCCGGGGTTTTTCTACATTTGCGGTTTCCTCGTTAACAAAATTCTGGTGTCTGTGTTATTTCTATTATGCATTATATTTGTTTATATAATTGAAATATCACAGGTTGTGCGTTGTTCAATCAATTAGAATATCTGATCTTTTGGTTGTTGACTTAAATTGATTGACACTTGGATATTGGTATTTGGTACTACCCAAGTTATTTCTCTTTGATAAAGACTTGCACATTTCTATTTGCTTGAGTAAAGATCAAATCGAGAGATTGAGATATAAACTCTTTGATATACTTTTCTCTAGATTGAGTGTGAATGTCTAGTTGATTCTCTAGAAAGTATATTGGAGTTTGTCCATACAGATTGCTAATCGAATTGTTGGGTGTGGTTGTTGTACCCCCGCTTTTTCAATAGAGCAGGCAAACACGTTCAAGACCTTATAAGTTCGTGTTTATAGCGATCTGACTCTATGGACAAAGGTGCTATCTCTATTAATGTACCACCAGTCTTCGATGGCTCTAATTACTTATGGCGGAAAATTGTTATGCGAGCTTTTCTTCAAGTACGTGATTTCAATCATGGGTATATGTTGTTAATGGCTATGATCCTCCCGTTGTGGCAGTCGGTAATGTAAATGTCCACAAGAATATTGGTGAATACACCCCTGCTGAGATACTTGCTGCAAATAAAAACTCCGAAGGTTTGAATGCGATCATACATGCCATTACCCCAAATCTTTAGCACCATGTGACAAATTGCACTAAGTCGCAAGAAGCTTGGGATATATTAGAAACCGTTTTTTGAAGGTAATACCAGTGAAAAGGAAGCTAGTCTTCAAAACCTTAATTCCGTTTGGGAAATTACCTTCGTATGGCAGATAAAGAAACATTTGATGAGTTTAATCACAAAGTGTCTGAAATTGTTAATGCATCTTTTGCATTGGGTAAGACTATTCCTGAAAAGGACATTGTGATGAAAATTCTCAGATCGCTGCCACCAAGATACTATTCTAAGAAGCATGCCATCGTTGAGGGAAATAACTTTGATAATTTCTTCAGAAATACGCTGGTTGGAAAGCTTAAGATCTTTGATCATGAAAATTCATCCAAATCTAAGGATGTTGCGTTCAAAGCACTAAAGGATACTAAATTACTTGGTAAGAGTAAAAAAGTGTATATCTCTGAAGATGATCACTCTGAGATAGATTCATCAGATGAAGATCTTGAAAAATCAGTCTTGATGATCACAAGATAGTTTAGGGATCTTCTGCTGAAGAGAAGTAAACGTTTTCCAGAGATAAGCCTAAGGCATCAGTCAAACCTCATAATCGTGTTCCTCCTAAAAATAGGGATACTGATGAAACTGATGATGAGGATATGCCTCAGTGCTTTAAGTTTAAAGGATTTGGTCATTTTGCAAACGAGTGCCCAAATCGTAGAAAATACACTGGGAACAAAGGTCTTGCTGCAACTCTTGATGAAATGTCTGACAACTATGAATCTAATGAAGACGAGAAATCAAGTGTTGCACTTCTTGGTGAAAATATTAATTTTGATAATTGCAGCAATACATATATCAATCTTGATATTCTTTCAGAAAATAATTCAACTAATCTGGAAATAAAGTTGATCCATTCTTTGGAAACTCTGTTAATGTTTCAGGTTCCATTATGTGCCTAGATACGTGCACATCTCAAAAGCCTGACTTCTATCCTCGATTGACGTGTTCGTACTGTTTTCAAAGGGGTCATGAACTTTCAAGGTGTTACAAGTACAAATACTAACTGAGGCACGTCAACAAACTTCAACGAAGAGCAAATCATTTAGCAAGGAAGCTTAAACTTTCTCAGAAGACCGCTGAGGTATGTAGGATCTTATCTTCTAAGTTAGTTTCCATGGATAAACCAAGACCATTAGAGAAGAAAGTATGGTCAAGTCGGTTTGATAGACAAAAGTCTGAGGATTCCTCTCAAGAGGAAAATAGTGGACAAATTGTTGTTCACCGCGACGCAATTTAATTTTATTAATTAAAATCTTGTCTCATGTGCCTGATCAAAAGATACAATGATTTTGTACCTCACGGGCTTTAGGAAAAGTTTTTTTTTTCTCTTCTTTTTATTTTTTTTTCTATCAAACAAAAAGAGAGGATTAGATCGTCAATTCTACTCTTTATAGGGTTGAGAGTTGGACGTGTACGAACCTGTTAAAGGTTTCGAAACCCTACATTCCTTTTCCTTCCTTGAAACTCCTTTTTATCTCAAGACTACTTGTTGAGATTGCGATTTCCTCTCACAAACCCATACAACTACGGAAGCTCCAAGTGCCCTGTCTTCTGATCGAAAGGATGTTAATATGATTGTTAAGCCATCAATCATGAAGGAAATAGAAAAATCTCCGTTAGCTCCATCATTGAAAAGAAAAAGAAGGAATGTGAGGAAGCCAAGAGCCGTTCCTTCAAACTCTCAGAAGTTTTCTGATGTTCTTGAGGTGTTGAAAGTGATGCGAAAGGAGATTCAAAAAATAAAGGCTTTTGTGTATAAGACTCATGAGATTCAGAAGGCTCTGGTTCGACATCATTAGCTAAGAAAGTTTATTGGTATAAACTCCTACCTTAATGAACCTTATGTCCCAATGGTTGTTGACGACAAGGAGTTCGGGGACGATAAAAAATTCTTCAAAAGTCTTAATATCTAGTAAATCTTATATTATTCTTGTTTTTGTTAGAAGAATAACTTGAGTTTGGAATAGCCATTATTGTGATTACACATAACTATGTCCAACGTTTTCATCTTCATGTTTTAGATTTATTGGTTTAAATTCTAAACTTGTTTGGAAGATGATTCTTGAAGTATTAATCTTTATGGTTTTATATATTGCAATTGTTTATGGGATATGTGTGTTTTTGTCCGTGAACTATGATTGTCTCATATCTTGTCAAAAGTAAAGTCTTTCGTAAGTCGATATTCTCATATTGATAAAGGAATGAATGGACTTTTGACAAATACAAAAGTTAAGCCTATATTGTCAATTATTGATGGAAGATAGGTTAAAATCTTTTATTCCCAAGGATCATGTATATTGTTTGTCATTGTGAAAATTGTGATGGAAAATAGAATGAATCCTTGTGTATTCCGTAGTAATTGATCTTCCATGATCCATATTTTATGTATTACTGTGAGACTCCGTAATGTGTCTTATGTTGAGCATTATAACAACCAAGTTGATTATTTTTGTGATTAGCTTTGTTGTTCCGTAGGGTACTTTATGTCGAGTATTTTTGAACTAAATTAATCATCTTGTTTGGTTATTTAGTTATTACTCCATAAGTTTTCTTATGTTTGAGCGTTCTTGACTGGGTTGATTATTTCATAATTAACTTAGTCATTGCTCGATAGATTCTCTTTTGCGAGTATGACCAATTAAATTGATTACTTTTTGTGATTAGTTTGGTTGTGTATTTCGATTGAATTAATCATGGGTTCTCTTGTGGTTGATTGAATATTTTGGATTCAAATTCATACTTGTATGTGATTTGTTATGTCCAAAGAAATCCTTCTTTTCTTTCGAAATTAAGGTTGTTCTTGTTGTTCTTTCGGAAATGACATATTATAGGGGAGAGTTCTTTTTGAACTTGTGCTTAATTGCCATATCTTTGTGGGGAGTGCGGCTGTGGAATATTATAGAGGTTATCTTGTATCTTTAAACTCCTTGATGAATGCATTTAGCTTTGCCTTTATGATTGCATCTAAATAAGATGATGTGTGTTTCTTTCTTTTGATCATGAAATGTCTCTTTCGGAAATTTCATTAGGATCCCGTTCTTGTACCTTTGCCAATTTTATTGACAAAAAGGGGGAGAATTAATATGTAGTTCACACTACAAATACATATGATTTTCGGATCATTATGTAAGGGGGAGTGGTTTCCATGTGAGATGGAGTATTGACTAAGGGGGAGTGATACATATCACCATAGTATGACACTGTATAACAATGATTGAGAACTATTGTTTTCTTGTTATTATAGCTAAGGATTTTCAACAACGATGATGCTAAACTTACAACCTTTGGGATCATTGGAGTACTTGGAAGTGACGAAGATTTCGATTAATGTTGAAGATTAGGCATGTGGAATAGGAGATACAAAAGTTAATTTATTTATTTTTTGTATTCCATATGTATTAATAGTTTTGTCACTAAAATTGAAAAAGGGGGAGATTGTTAGAGCATTGCTCGGTCGAACTCGCATGCGTTGCTATCTCAAACATGTTTGTCAATATTAGTGATCAAAACTATAATTCTTGATTTATAGCTTATATAACTAAAGGTCTCAGACTAGGATAGAAAGTGTAGTTGAGCTCAAGACTCCATGGCAATCATCATACAAGATGAATGACTACTTAAGGAACTGGTGGATCTTCATCGAGTAAAAGGTATGTGGAGACTTGAACTTGTCTATCACTCAAAAGTCTATTTACTCTATCTCCTATTCTTGAGACAAAAGTCGTTTTGGTATAGACTTTCATTATGCACATTTGCTATTTCGAGCCAAGTGTATCTCGTATATCTATTTCTCGAAATGTGTGTTGGTATGCTTCAGCCAAAATCATCTTTGTCTAGTGACGAAAGTCATGTAATGTTTCAATCACTTTGGAAATTGCTCTGACGAAAAATGGTCTGTGAGTAACAGCTATATAACGTTATCTGAGAATGTTTCAAATGATTCAAATGAGAGTTTAGATTATATAACCATTGGTAGGATATAAGCATTGTTGTGGAAACACATATATGTATAAGTCCTTATTCCTTGAACCAAAGTTTGTGAACTTTGTAGATCAAGAGAAATGGAAGTGGCGTGAGCCGATTTCGCAAACTCAGTCTACGAACGGGCGGAAGTTCTCAACCCAAGAATTTCTGCTGGAGTTTGTGTACTCCTTCCATGAGCTTAAGTCCGGGAACCCAGACTGCGAAATTGAGTGGTTATATCTAAAATCGGTTGTTCTTGAACTCATGTTTAAATAAACTAAGGAACGTTTTGCAAACCGTGGCTATAAAGTTTATGAACCGATTCGAGTGAATCAAACCGTTTTTGCTTCGATTGTGTCTTGTGTAGTTACGTAAGATTTCCTTACAATTGAACAACTCTCTAACTAGTTCATTTGAGTCATTTGAACTAGTTATGGTGAAGAAGAATATGGTTGATATGAAAGTTATCATATGGCTAACCATTGGTTAACTATTGTTGAACCAACAAATGTTAATGGTTGGGTACGGTTCATAAACCCAAAATTGGACATTTCATTTGTGTGTAACAAGATAAGTTTTCGATCCAACGGTTGAGAAATATTAACTTGAATCTAAAGGTTTTCATCTAACGGTGAATATTGAATGCTTTGTTACCAAGCTAACATTGATCGCGAACCCTGATTTGAAAGACTATATAAGGAAGAACTCTATCAACTGGGAAACTTAATTCCCACACCTTGCGTGTGATACTAGTTGTGTAAGCTAGAGTAGATTCTCCTTTGACCTTTGGTTTCTTCTTCTAAACCAGGTTAACGACTTAAAGACTTTATTGGGATTGTGAAACCAGACCGATACTGTGACGGACTAGAAAATTTCCCTTCTAATGGGTTGGATTTCAACCCGAATAGCATGGCAAAATTCCCAGTAAGTCACTCAGAAAAAAAACTAAATAAATTTATACATTCATTTCCATAATCCATTAATAATAAGTATCAAGGGCCGACAAGAAAAATAAATAAGTAAATTTAAATGTAAGTAGCTACGACTAAAGAGAATCAAAGTGGTTAATATACTTTTTTTTAAAGCAGCATTTTATAAAGAAATAACTGAACAAGAACAAGGTCTTGAGACGTACGTTAAAATTTTGACGAAACCATTTAATCCAATAATGGCTAAAGTTCATATAGTTGAAAATGAGCGAAAGATAAGAAGAGCTAATAAAATCAATCTCACCGGGCTAGTGGGAAGGATAAAAGAAGTTTTCAAGCACTTGTCAAAAGCAAAGACACCACCAGCATATTTAAAATTTGATCAACATATATAATGCCTTTGTGAACAGTTGAGAACTAAAACATACGATAGTTAAATCTAAACAGACTAATAAATGTACATAAGAAGATTTTCTATACAATAGAGGAAAATATACATGTGCTTGTACTGTATTCAAGATGACAGTGAAGGAATTTCCTAAACAGTGCACATATCCAAAATATGAAATACATCTTGGAAAAATGAGTTTGTTGACAGTCTTGTACACAACAAAATATAATCAAGAGCATTGGTCAAGCAAAAAAATTAAACCACCCAGACAACCCCGTGATATACACATTCGACAAACAAAATTACCAACTTTCGCTTAAGCTCCTAGCCGTAAGCTCTTCCTATGTAACTGCCTTAACCACTCTTCAAACAAGTACTTTTTGTAATCGACTCTATTGCTTCTTCAATAAAAGCTGGTTCTTCGATTAAGTTTTGAATGACTTTCTAGTCAGATCCTTCCTGCGTTTCCAGTAGGGGATAGCAAAGTACGTAATGTCGGTAAAGTATAAACGCAAGGACAAGAGCAGCAATTATCACCATTTAGAAAATGTAAATCCTTAAACAAATCAATTGTTAACCAAGATTTGGAGCTGTAAACGAAGAATAAATCACTCTACTATTCCTTTGGCAAATGCCATTGTCAGGGTAGTCCGATACCAGCCACCGTTATCAAACAAACGGTCTTCCGGGTTGCCATCCGTAGATGGGGTGCCAATTAAGGCCTGGCGGTCCTATAGTAGAGTCCACTAGTTTCCAAATCATATCAATATTCGCCAAGGAAACATCCACAATACCAAGTTACGAAAACCTTAAAAAAATCCATAACTAAAAGCTTGCAGAAATATAAGCAATATCAATGAAATATACATTCACAAGTACATTCCGGAATAGAAAGAAAGCTGCGGAAACCAAAAGCTTACCCTGAACTCATATCTCATTTATGCAGGCTATAAGCAGCAACGGAAATCGAACATGAAATTCATGCATATTACTAATAAGAAATGAATTCTAGGAAAGACAAGGATATGCAACAAATATATTTCCCAACAGCACCAGAGAAAAAAAACAAGTAAGCTAATGATAGCAAAATAAGTGAACTACGCGAATAACTAATTGAAACACAACAACTTCATGAAGTAACCAGTAAACTAACATTGGAATTAATCCAACAAGTTGATTTCTACAACATGGTAGTTCAAAGTAAATTATTTTAAGACCACAAGCACGATGACAAATAATGACAACCAAGTATAAAAAATGGGGACTTTTCATTTGTAAAACAAAGTTTATTGGCCTTTTCAAATCAAATATAAAATTTTGTATTCATTTGGCAAAAGAGATTATGAACAGACCAAAGAATGTATCACTGGGTTTAAAGGAAATTTGGTTAAGATGGGAAATCAGGTGGCATTGCATGTTTTTAAAGACATAGCTCATTAAGTCATTTTCTCAAACAGGTGTTGGGCATCTTTGAAACTCAATCAAAACAGGCAATTGAATGGATGTAAAATCATTCTTATTTTTATTTATTTTCATATAAAATCATTCACGAACTCTGGAAATTGAATGCAGTTCAATACACAAAGATTTTCAAACAAAAACACTAGGAAAAAGTAAGCTTTTAAACCAAGTGTGTTGCATGTGTAACATCATCAAAGGCATGGACAGTTTGAAATAAATTCATGAATAAAACAGGTTAATTCAAATTTTAACACACATTACAAATACCCAATTTTTTTTTTTTTTTTTTGATTTACCTAAACCATTACAATCATGGAAACCGAGCGGGTGATGGTAGAAGAACAATAGCCGAAAAGAAATCCAATTCAAATGATAATTGAACCTTAATAGGAAACATACAAAATTGATAATTCTTCATTCAAATACATGGGTTTATGATCGAAATGGAATATTAAAAACGCACTGCAATAACAATAGAAATATCACAAACCAATCGAATCATTAAAAGATTAATGCGACTGAAAACCCATAGTTCAAACGGAAGAAAAACCATGAAGTGAAAGGAATCGGAAGAAAACCCCTACCTGTCCGCAATGCAATCTCTCGCCAAATCTAGAACGTGGGTTGAGCTCGAGTTTGCACTTAAAACCAAAAAACCCTTCTCTTGCTCGGGATTGTCTTGAAAATCAGTAAAATGAGGGCAAGAAAATAGAGGATTAACAAGGTAAAAGAAGAAATAGACTTGTTTTCAGGAGTTCGTTTTGAGAAGAAAATATAAGACAAACATTTCCCTTGCCTGCTGCTCATGTCCAATACGTGGCATTCATGCGTCAATTTCATAACACCTACTAATTGGGCACATAAGTTTTCACTAAGGGATAACCATTTGTTAAAAAAACTAAACTTGGTTTAGGGCACTCTCCACTGTTATAAGCATCTGATGCTAGGCTCTCACATGTTCACTACACAGTTCTAGCTAAATGGGTTAGGCCCGACTCAAAGCCTAAGATAAATTTTAGCGTCGTTACAGATATTACTTTTATCGTAGTTGTGTGATCTGATCTTGTCGTTTCTATCTTTACGAGTACAATTGAAATAATTGGCTTGAGATTTATATCTTCGATAGGCAAGATAGAAAAGAAGTCACAAACATCTTTGTCTCATCGTTTGTGATTTTGCAATATCTTTTTTCGCTGCGTCGATTAAGATTATTTTGAGGTGATCAATAATACTAGGCTGTTCTTCGGGAATACAAGTTCGGGTTATTGATTGGTTCATGTTCACCTTGATTTATCAAAAGATGGAACAAAACTCGTAGGTATATTCGTGGGAGGCGGATTTATCTATTATTGTAGACTTTTCTGTGTGATACAGATTTGTTTATTAAAGTCTTCGACTGTAGCAACTCTTAGTTGTGGGTGAGATCAGCTAAGGGAATCAAGTACGTAGCATCGTGCTGGGATCAGAGGCGTAGGCGCATAAATATACCTTGGATCAGTGTGATTGGGGTTCAACTATAGTCCAGACCGAAGTTAGTTTGGAGTAGGCTAGCGTCTGTAGCGGCTTAATACAGTGTGTGTTCAATCTGGACTAGGTCCCGGGGTTTTTCTGCATTTGCGGTTTCCTTGTTAACAAAATTCTGGTGTCTGTGTTATTTCTATTCTGCATTATATTTGTTTATATAATTGAAATATCACAGGTTGTGCGTTGTTCAATCAATTAGAATATCCGATCTTTTGGTTGTTGATTTAAATTGAATGGTACTTGGATATTGGTATTTGGTACCATCCAAGTTATCTCTCTTTGATAAAGACTCGCAGATTTCTATTTGCTTGAGTAAAGATCAAATCGAGAGATTGAGATATAAACTCTTTGATATAATTTTCTCTAGATTGAGTCTGACTGTCTAGTTGATTCTCTAGAAAGTATATTGGAGTTTGTCCATACAGATTGCTAATCGAATTGTTGTATATGGTTGTTGTACCCCCGCTTTTTCACCTAACCAATCTCTAACTGATTAAGGTACAGTCTTGTTCCTTAGAGCAAGTCTTATGGTGGAATCCATCCATCTTCCATCTTCCACGCCACCTCAGCACTTGGAACTGTGGATGGAAGCGCAAGTGTAATGGTGGAATAGTAGAAATGTTATTCTTAATAGCGCTAAAAAAACGCTATTCTTAATGGAGCTTAGCTCCATTAAGAATAACGTTTTTTCTCAGCCGTTAGATTCTCAATAACTGATAAAAAAACGTTATTCTTAATGGAGCTAAGCTCTGTTCTTATTAGCGTTTTTTGCCTTTTAGCGCGCTATTCTTAATAGCGTTTTACGCTATTCTTATTAGCGTTTTCCATGGATTCCACGGATTCCACCAAATCATGGAACCCTGCTTGGATATTCTGTGGAAGACCCCAACTTGGAAGCCATTAGACTTGACATTTCATGGATTTTCCACACTTGGAATAGGTTGGATTCCACCATAAGACTTGCTCTTACGCCTCTGAGTCCCAGCAGGACTATACGCACTTGATTCCCTTAGTTGGTCTCACCCACAACTAAGAGTTGCTACGACCAAAATTCAAAGACTTGATAAACAGATCGGTCTCCCACAAAAAAAATTATTTGAATATATAAATCTGTCTCCCACAGAAATACCTACGAAGTTTTGTTCCGTATTTTGATAAATCAAGGTGAACATGAACCAATTGATAATCCAGTCTTATATTCCCGAAGAAAAGCATAGAAATATCAATCACCTCTCAAGAACTTAACTATATGGTAGTAGAGAAAGTTATTGTGGAGTCACAAAGAATGATACGAAGAGCTTTGTGATTACTTTTTATATCTTACCCATTGGAGATAAATCTCGAGCAAATCTTAGAGAAGATAGTACTCTATACGATAGAAAAAAGTATGATCAGAACACGCAACTACAGAGAAAATAGTTGAGCCTGGCTTCAGAATCCCAATGAAGTCTTTAAGTCGTTAATCTATAATGGTTTTAGGAAAAACCTAAGTTAAAGGAGAATCGACTCTAGTCGCAACTAGTATCATACAAGAGGTGTGGGGATTAGGTTTCCCAGTTGCTAGAGTTCTCCCTTATATAGTCTTCAAATCAGGGTTTGATAAATTTGGAACAAAGCAATAAATATTTACCGTTAGATGAAACCTGATTCAAGATTCAAGCTAATATCTTTCAACCGTTAGATGGTCTTAGCTTGTTACAGAAAAAATTAAATATACCTTCATTTAGATATGGGTAACCATACCTAAACGTGTATCTTGAGTTGTCTCAATAATAGTTACCGAAGTTATCCATATGAATACTTTTGTATTAACCATGTTCATCTTAACACTTCTAAATCAATTGATAATCAAATGAATTTAATTGTGTTACTCATAGAGTTGTTCAATTTTTTATATTCTCATAGAAGTATACAAGACACAAATAAAACAAAATAGGATTGATTCAAAAGAATCAGTTTATGAGCATTTTAGCCACGGTTTGCAAAGATTGCATTCCTAGTATATAAATGTATTTGGCCATGAATATGAAATCATACTTAACCGATTTTAGAACTTGCATCAATTAAGTTTGCAAACGGGTACGCAAACTTAAGTTCCAGACATTGGTCACAAGCCGACAGTTTGCAAACAGGTACGAAAATGTTAGCTCTGGACTGAAATCAGTTGAAACTGTTTGCGAACGAGTATGCAAACTTGGTTCCCGGACTTCAACAGTCAAAACAGTTCATACACTAAGTGCACAAACCGTAATGTATCAAGACGTGGGTTTTAGCTCTTAAATCTCATTTCAATTATTGAAATATTCTTAGAAGACGACAATAGCTGTCTCACACAAACTATTAGTTTTTAAGCAATTTTCAAGTGATCGAATGATCAATACGATCGCACAAATCATGTAAGATGTTACCAGGTGATTTTCACATGATCATCTTTTTACTTTCGTCAACAACAATGATGAACGTAGTTAAAGCAAAAAGCTTTCCAACACATATTTCGAAAAAGATATAAGCGAGTTAAACCCAGCTCGAAATATGAAATGTGTATCATATAAATTCTATATAGCTAGACGACTTTGTCTCAATAGGAGATAGAATAAAATATACTTTTGTCTCAATGAAATGTGTATCATATAAATTCTATATAGCTCGAAATATGAAATGTGTATCACATACCTTTTGTTGATGAAGTTCCACAAGATCCCTTTAGTAGTTCTTCGCCTTCAATCGATGAGCGCCGTGAAGTCTAAAGATGAACTGCACATTCTATCCTAATCCTTGACATAGCTATAAGTAGACTAGAAATCAAGACTTATAGTTTTGACAACTAAACTTGACAAAAAACCTTGAGATAGCAATGGTTGTGAGTTCGACCGAGCAGTGCTCTAACAAAGAGTAAATTCGAGGAGGTATTTATAAGAATGCGTATCCGTGAAAGATGAAATTAAAGCTATAGTTGATCGTTATCCCGGTGCAAGGGGTCCCAAAAGAGTATGTATGTCAATCAATAGTTTTTTTTTTTTTTTGAATGTTGCTAACTTTTAATTGATTCATTTTTCTAGCGTTATGCGACTCTCGACGAATATGAAACAAATTATGGAAAAACGTTTTTGCATTCCGATCCCTATCGCATCTTGGAAGAAAGCACCTTTCCATCTAAATTATATGAATAAGTGTTTCTAAGGAAATTTGAATGTAGTAAGCTTTGTTATTTTAATTCCTTCAATGTTACTATATTCGATGTATGCTTCTTTTGGATTTAATGAAATGCAATTTTATCTTATATTTTGAGTAATCTTTGGATATTTGTAACGTAGAAATTTTAGTTTACAAATAGAAGTTAGGTGACGAACGACAATTACATGACCTTTCCGAACTACGTAGAACCAAACTAAAACTACTAGTCAGAACTTACAAAGTTACTAAAACTCAATTAAAAGATTAAAATACATGGTTTAAAAAGGTCACAACATCTTTAATATCTGAAACGTGCTACGAAAAAGTCTTTAAGGATACATAAATGATCTTCATATTTGAAATTCTTTCTTTTCCATCTTCGCCATTTATTTTTGGATGTTGAAATGATATCCTCGAAGGTTTCACCCCTAAGTCGATAAATCCTTAGAATCCGAACTAAAGCCGTAAATTCCTTAACTCTATCTCTAATCTTTCCAAATCGAAGGAAAAAATCTATATTGTCACGGTTATGAGGATTTGTTGTGTCGGAGCAGAATTTCTCATGAATTTCCCCCCAATAACTCTGACTCATAATACCATTCATTCTCCGCTCTTCACCCCTCTTTGGATAGTATACTACGTAGTTTCTGCAAAGAGAAACATCTTCCTCGAGAGTAAATTCAGGACTACCAAATTCCATTTCTAGGAGATTTTATAACATAATGTTAAATGAGATATATATATATCATGGAGGTGTATAACAACTATATTTTGAAAAGAAATAGTCGTTCCTCGATATTTGTGTCAGGTATATAACATTATGATTTAAAATATCAAAGTTCGGTTACCTGGAAAATATTGTGATCCCACTGAACCACTAGTTCGGTTATCAGCTAAATATTGCGAGCTCATCGAACCACTAGTTTGGTTATCAGGTAAATATTACGATCTCACTGAACTTGTTATTTGGTTATCTATTAAATATTTACTGGTAAGCGAAGTTATATTTGTATCCTCAAATTTAAAGAGGTGTTGGACTTGAGTTGGATCCATAATAAACATAAAATGACATACAAATCAATCTAAAACAAACATAACAATGTAGTTATTTTAATTCGGCTTAAATAGGATGAGCTTTTGAACTTGTACAAACTAGAAATCATCAGGATACAAAGAATATTTCGGCTAGTTAATTTTGTTGATCACCGAACTCTAAGTTCGGTTACCTGTTGATTTTTATTAGGTAACCGAAATTTCATCTGTATCCTCGAATTTAAGGAGGTGTTGGACTTGAGTTGGATCCAAAATAAACATACAAAAATCCTTCTAAAACAAATGTACCACTGTATATTTTTTTAATTTTGCTTAAAGATGATGAGTTTTTGGACTTGTACATACCACAAATCATAAGGATACAGATAAAATTTCGGTTAGCTGAATTTTATTTGTTGATCATCGAACTTTAATTTCGGTTACCTATTGATTTTTTTCAGGCCATCGAACTAAAGTTCGGTAATCTGAGTGATTCGGCAAGTAGCCGAACTGTATCTTCGGTTATCTGTCAAATTTCTGCAGGTCACCGAATAAAAGTTCGGTTTCCTGTGTCATTTGATAGGTTGCCGAACTAGATATTCGGTTCTCAGTATAAGACTTGCAGGTAGCCAAAATATACTCTGTATCTTCTTAATTGAAGAGTTTTCGGACTCAACTTCCAAAACAAACATAAAATTGAAACACAAACCCAATAAAAACAAATATACAAGTGTAGTACAAACCAAACAACACAATTCGTTAACTAATTAATAAAAGGTGTTGCACTTTGGCATTGCCACTTGCACCCGATATGCAACCTACGGCCAAGGCATTCCACACATGACATTGGCACATGTCGTGCTACCCTTGCACTTTGTCATGCCACGCCTACATCAAATTCCACGATTCCTCTTAAGATACAAAATCTCGACCGTCGAAGGTCACCACTGAGCCGACACGTCTCTCAAGCTCAACTTATCAAACACCAACGACATGCTACATGTTTTCCACGAAAACACTCGAGACATCAAAAACGTATGTCACAAACTGGGGGATGCTCATTAGGGTATTGGTTGGCGGTCTACAGCGTGCGATATACACAAATGCCCGTTTCAAGATAGTGTCATAAGAATAAAACGGTTAGTCAATGCAGGAAGTAATGGTAAAACGCTCCTACATTATGGAACATCAATTCCATCAAATCCATCAATACCAGGTGTTACCACCTCTTCCCATTTAACTCATCCGTTTTTTTTTTCTTACGAGGCCAGTGTACGTTTCACTTAGACTTGTATAAATAGGTCTTACCTATCTCTACCAAGACACAAGTTTTTGGTCAGGGAGAAATACAATACTCAGAAAGGAAACTTTGCTAGATTTCTAAAAGCTTTCACCTTCTGATACAAGTCAAGTACTACTCTTCCAGAACTGCTCTGGTCTCAACACTCTCTTTGCTTCCCTCCCTAAACCAGCCCTTCTCCTCCTCTTTGTGACCGAAGCAAATCTGGAACGACCATTTCTTGGTTTAAGCCAGATTTGTATAGATTAATATCTCGAATCTAAAGTACTCCTGTGCAGTACATTTGTTTAGGGTTTAAATCTATTTCTCACTCACCCACCGAAATTATCAAAATCAGCAGAACGTTTTTCACCCATAAACAATTGGCGACCACAGTGGGACATTGATCTTTCGGTTACAATGTCAGTTTTCAATCCTCGATCTCATACTTCGATCCAGACATCAGGACGGCAGAAGCGAGCGATCTGTTCTGGGATCCACAACTCGACTACCAGACAACCTAGTTACCAGTCACAAACTGCAAGAGACGGCTGGGGACTTCACGGAAACCGAAAGCAAACGATCCAGTCATCAAGTGACTCGAAACTACTGGGGACTTTCCACAATCGCGGAGGTGCTTCCCCCAAAACTCGATCTTACACACGGAGGATCCCTTTTTCATCAGGAGATCCCGGAAACCGAGTAAGTATTGCCTAGACAGAATATATGGTTCACAATTTCAAGTTTTCACGGGAATGAAAAAACCGATAGCCATGTTATGTTTCATCCCATCTCATCTACCAACACGCAACGTTCACGATTCCATATCCCGAATAATAACCCAAAACCCCCATAAGTAACTCTTGTCTATCAACCCAGAAATCCAGAAAATCAAAACCATAAGCCAGGTGTTTCATTTTACTTTCAAAAAAAAAAAAAACAGAAGAATTTCAGAAGACAGAATTGCATCCAAAGGAAGCCATTCAACGGTGGTTTGCCCTTCTCGAAGAAAACGTCCTTCGTCATTTGGAGGACCGCCTGTTTCAGATCCAACTCTTTGTACATCCTTCCAACCTCCGCCTCTTGTTGTTTGACCACGTCTGCAGAAGGACCTTCGGTTACCTTGGCATGCAACCTTGTATCTCAGAGAAACCCTAACGCCCAGTCTTCGTAGAATGAGTTGCATGCCCATGTGTACCTGATGTGGTTTTTATGTTGTTGTAGAAAGTGGTAGTAAATTTGTCGTTCACTCAGACTTGTGGAGACTTGTTTTATACTTAAATTAAAATAAAAACTCAAGATAAAGTTGTTATCAAGATTATAAAAAGCACCGAGACTCAGGATTCCACCATTGACCAATCAAGTGATTTAATCTAATCAATATTCATGCAATTCTTTGCGTTTAAAGTGATTCTAATATATTTCCTTTAGTAGATTTTTGAAGTAACAATTGTATACATCAAGCATGAAACATCAAAAGTCTTCAACTAAGCATGCTCCATCAAAACGGATCACAATCATTCAATAAAAATCAATTTTCCAATATTAGTTCCATGCAAATAATCATAAAAGAAATTGCAAGAATTAATTAAAATAGAAATATACCACTTTTCATGGAACAATGGCTTCCTCCGTCGCCTAAGCTAAGGGGTTTAGCTCTTTATGGTGAAAACACGCTCAAAATAATAATTCATAGCTCGAAAAGGTGTTTTATTGAAGAAGAGGCTAGGTATAAAGCAGTGTGTTTGTAACAGTTATAATTGTTACAGAACCCACTGTTACAGAGAACTGTTTCAATAGGTGCTGTTACAGGAAACGATAAAAAATAGATGTTGTTGAATAAAAGACTGCTCTGAAGGGTCTAATGTTCTTCGTGTTCTTCAGCAGCAGCAGCAGAACTCGACTTCATGCAACTTCGATTTCTCGACTCTGTGGTGTTCTAAACTTCCCCTAACTTCTCCTAAACTTGCATCCCCTTATTTGGGACTCGAGCACGCCTTTTATACACCTCCAAACCCTCTAGAACCCGATTAATTCTCTGTTTTCCTTCCGTGCAAGTGACGACAATAATTTCTTCCCATAATTGTTTGACGCGTTTCTGAGCTTTCCAACAAATCCCAAACTCTTCCTTAAATATAAGCGTATCTTAGGAAAGAATATCTTGCCTTTAGTCTCCCCGAAATTCCAAAAATAAATCATACAGAGACCCGTGCAAACTCACTCCCCTGTTTTGCTTGACCCACGAATTAAACCCAGATTTGCCGAATCTGAAGTGATTACCAACCCTGTTTGGGCCTAGCAAGACATATCCAATCCATGGCATCCATTGAATCCGGAAACAAATTCACCAACTCTCGCCTGAAATACCCGTGAAAAGTTCACACCTCTGTTTCCTTCTAACTCGATTTCTAGCCACTTTCAATCGACGAAATCACTCCTACTATCCCTGTTTTGCTCTAACAGATGCTTGCCATAAATTTCAGCCATTGAATCTCCTCAAAACGTGATTAAAACCTCAACCCTAAATCTGCATGTATGATAGTTAACTTTCCCGCCAAAAACCAGAATTCAAATAATGAAGATGGTTGCCCCTAATACAGAGTAGGGGTGCCTTTATCATCTGACTTGGGTGCTATGGACAAAAGTGGGTGCTGCGGACAAGTTTGGGTTATACATAGACTGGGTGCTCCTTAGGCAAATATGGGGTCCGTTTAGCAACTGTCCTCCGGGGTGCCCCACGCAACTTTTCGAGCCGATTTTTCCAAAAATGTTTATTGGCCAAAAATACCTACACACACATAAAACACCATAATAAGTACAAAAATGAGAATTATCAATATATAGAATCGAGACAAATCAGACACAAAAATGTGTCTATCAATACCCCCAAACTTATTATTTGCTAGTCCTCGAGCAAATTAAATTTAGAAAATAAAATCCTAACTCACCGTCGCAGGCATCGTCGATTGCATTTAGCATATGCAATAAGCCTTTAAACCCCTAGGTGGCCCTAGTGGCCGAGTTATAGTCTCGGGAGGGCTTACCAGAGATATACCCACAAAACCTTTACTCCATACCCTAGCTATCTACGCAGAACCTTGGAAGGCACTAAAGAATCTCCTTGGTTGGCATAATTATTGACTACAAGAGGAAGTACCCTGATACGAAATTCCAATTGCTGTACACGAGTTTGCACTCAAGCATACTAAAATTCATATATAAGTGACAGAGCTCTACTCATATAGTCGCACTATGGACATCAATATCCGGAGTCAAAACTAATCACATGGATAGATTAAGAAGATGGATATAGAGAAAAACATAGATGGTTTTGATGTTTACTAAGTGAACAGCGTTTCCCATATCTGTCTGAAGGCCTCCGCCAAAATGAACCTATCCTAATGGATTGAGATACTAGTCTGACTAATATCAACACACTGGCATATACAAGGGAACCAGTGGTCGACAACCTAACTCTAGGTCAACACAACTGGCATATACAAGGGTACCAGTGGTCGACTTTATTAAATTTATTTCGTTTGGTCTGATGGTCTGGTCTTAATTCTTTCCTTTTTTTTCTCTTCTTTTTTTCAACTTTTTTTTTTTTTGGTATCTCAATCACTCTATTTCGCCCTAGCACTGGTAACAACTTGAATCGTGAGCCCCACCAAATCACTTAGAAACATATTTAAAAAGAAAAATAAAAATAGAAGTGAAAAGGACTCAACGAGATATGGCGAAACTACCATGTTATTTCTAACACCTGAGCTCTGTGCTTTTATGAATAGACTCTTTAGATGTTTCCATCTAATCAGATTGGTTCCTCAACTCCTACAACCAAAATGCTCCCATCCACTTAGATTGGTTAGTGCAATCCTTAATAGGCATAAATTTCTAGGCTCTGGAGTTTATTTATTGCAACTAAAAAGTTCCCCCATACCCCCAAACTTAAATCTAACATTGTCCTCAATGTTCTAAAGATAAAATTAAAAGCATGAACAAGGAGAAACTATTACCATTTGAAGCAAAAGAGATAAGGAAAGATATTACCGTGTTGCATGAGATTGGGTTACCTCCCAAGAAGTGCTAAGTTTAACGTCTTCAGCCAGACATCAAGTTTCATAAAATGGCTAGTTACCTTTGAAATCATATATCAGTAGTCGAAATAACTGTGGGTCATCAAAACCAAATAAAACTTCCACTAATATGAAACAACTGCACAAGATCAGAAAAAATAACATAAGGAGCACAACCTCATTGACAGTTTCTTGCAAGAAAACTGGATTTATTTGGGGCACCCATTTGGGTTTCATATGAGTGTCTTGAAAAATAGATTCATCCGAAAAATGGGACTTTAATAGCTGGATTTCCTCCTGGACAGTATCAGGAGGATCGGGTTGAGGAGTTTGAATAGACTCAAGTGATACCTCATATGCAATAGGCTCGAGTCCCAAGTTAGGGACTTCTACTGGGGATAATTGACGATCACTACCCCCAAACTTAGAATTTTGGGTGTCTTTAAATAGACTAGTCACAGTATTCCTAATTTCTAGACCATCAGGTTCCTGAAAAAGGTCAATTGCTTTCTCTGAATTATAATGGGGTGGTTCATCCTCTAAATTCTTTTGAGGTATACTAGTTGTAGGACTTATATGTTTCATATCCTGTATGGTCAACCCTAGAGTTTCCTTATTGTCTTGAAGCACGATTTCTGGCCTGCTGTCCTGATCGGATGCTATAATCACATGCAAAGTCTTAGATGGTACTAAGAATGCAGATTTAGGGTCCAACTTAGGAGGCTCTTCTAAACAAGGGATTAAGGTAGACTCAAAAGCTAGTAATAGTTCGAACCTAGCTTTCCATTTATCAGTATATAATATAGGAATAGAATCCAACATAGCATTCACTTGTTCAATGTTTCTATCTTCGTCGAAATCCATGTTAAAGTGGGCTAGACAACTCTCTAATGGATCTTCCGATATGAGGTTTGGTAATGACTCCTGAATTAAGGTTCCTATCATGTTCACCTCTTTAATGCACGTGTCATCTAGCTCAGAATGTAGCTTATTGACATTAAAAATATTCAACTCAATAGTCATATTACCAAAAGATAGTTCATAATACCATTTCGACAATTTATGATCGCATTAGACGTAGCTAAAAATGGGCGACCTAAAATCACAGGTATTTGGTTATCTGGGTCAGGGACAGGTTGGGTATCTAAGACCACAAACTCCACTGGATAAATAAACTTGTCGACCTCAATAAGAACATCTTATATCACACCACGAGGAATCTTTACAGACCTATCAGCTAACTGCAATGTTATCTTGGTATGTTTCAATTCACCGAGCCCTAGCTTTAAGTACACATGGTATGGGAGTAAGTTCACACTGGCTCCTAAGTAAAGTAAAGCTTTTTGTACCCTGTGTTTTCCTATCGTACAAGCAATGGTAGGAGCAACTGGATCTTTATATTTAGGATTTGTGGGGTTCTCAATGATTGAACTTACATGAATAGCTAAAAAGGCTTTTTTAGGGACACTAAGCTTTCGCTTTCGCGTACACATATCCTTAAGAAACTTGGCATAAGCTGGAAGCTTCCTAATTACTTCTAGTAACGGAAGGTTTATGGTAACTTTCCTAAAAACCTCCATTATGTCATTAAAGTTGGATTCACTCTTTGTTGGTACTAATAGCTGTGAAAATGGGCTCTAGGCATAAAATAGGGCCTCTCAGGAACCGAATTGACATCATTAAAAACTTTATCAGTCTCCTCAGTTATGGTTGGTCCTGAGGGGTGAACTACAGTATGCTCACTATCGGGCATGGTTACTTGATTGTCTACTACTCTACCACTCCTAAGGGTTCTAACAACATTCAATTGATGTGATGATTTTGTACCTACTTCATGAACTCCTCTAGGATTTGGATTAGTCTGACTAGGGAACCTTCCGTTATCTCTCTCACTTAAGGTCTTAGCTATTTGACCGACTTGAAGTTCTAACTTAGCAAGAGTTTGAGCATTAGTTTGAAAGTTCTGCTTGGTTTCCTGTTGAAAACTAACTTGGCTCTTTACTAACATGTCCTGGCTCTGTGCTAACATATCCTGGCTCTATCTTAATATATACTAAGAGATTCCTCTAAGCTCGTCATTCTATTCTCTAAAGAGTTCTGAAACTGACCTGGAGAGTTCTTATCTGAACCAAAACCTGGGGGAGTATTAGAATTACTAAACTGACCTTGACTCTGGCCTTTAGACCATGAAAGGTTCGGATGGTTTCTCCAACCAGGATTATAGGTTTCTGAATATGGGTCAAACTTCTGATGGTTATCGAATCTAGTGTTATTATAGAGAGCATTAGCTTGCTCTTCATTATTCTGGCCTTCCAAAAAGGCTCTAATCTACCACTAGTGTGACCCACTTCTAAAGCTTCTAACCTTTTCGCTATAGCAACAATTTTGGCATCTGATTCAAAGTTTCCTTCTACCCTATTAATGTTTCCTCTGCCTAGAAGAATTGTTTTCTTGCGTCCCCTATTACTTTCCCATTGTTGGGTCTTTTCGGCGATTTCATGCAAATATGTCATCGCATCATCAACTGTTTGGTTTTCAAACCCACCTGTACACATAGATTCTACTGTGGTTGTAGTGGGATAATCTAAACCCTCATAAAGGATCTGAACTAACCTAACCTTTTCTAAACCATGATGAGGACATTGAGCTAATAGATTATTGAACCTTTCCAAATATGATGAGTGCCAAATAATGTATATATTTATCCCTTTTTGTTGGCATTTTAACTCATCTTTTGTGCATTAATTCTACATTTTATCCCATATTCTGTATTTTCATTGTTTTCAAGAATAAATATTTTTCTTACTTAATTTTGCATTTTTAGGTAATAAATAAAGTCTGGATGAATTGCGGAGCGGAATAGAGCAGAAAAGTAGTGAAAAGCCGGGAGGAATTACGCAAGGAAGCCGCAAAGAATGGAGCGCACGTCCAAAAAGCTGGAAGTGGGCTCAAGAAGAAGAAAGTTGTTCTTAAAGAAGAAGTGGGCTCAAGGTTTTCCAAGCCCAAACTCATTTCCCAAACCCATATTCTATACCCAAAAGCCTAAAACCCAAATCCATACCCGCTTGCGTCTTCAGCCGTCAGATCAGTTCTCAGAAGCATCCGACGGTCGCTCCCTTGCTGTGCATCGAAGTTTGATATCTCCGCCTTACACTACAGTACCTAACTCCATCAAGTACCGTTCGTTTCGTTGTATCTCTTCATCCGACGGTCGCTCATCGCCTGCCTCCGCATCGCCGTCAGATCCACCTACCATCTTCCCATCCATAGGTCCAGCTTCGCGAAACATCAAAATCCTCTACACCTGCTCAACACCCTAGTACCCGAACCCTACACCCATTAGCCAAACACACCCTTCTCCCAAATCCATCGAATCCATCTTCTTGCCCTCTCCTGCAACAGTGACCCTTCCCCCAAATCACTCCACCATCTTCTCCCCCAAATCACTCCACCATCCTTTCCCCAAATCATTCAACCATCACCATAACCTCCACCATCACCCGACAGAACAAACCCCCAAACAATCCCCCTAAACCTAGCTGTTTTATCCTCTCTCACCAACTGTCCTAGGTGAGGTTGATAAAACATCTCGATTTAGGGAAATTAATGGTAGCAGAAGATTCAGGAGGGAGCATAAGGACGATTCAAAGCATGGGTGCTCGATTTCAAGGCTCAATTTTCAACAAATCAGGTAACCCTAATTTCTGATTTTTGGGAAAAGGGGGAAGAACCCTAATTTTAATCTGTGGGTATAAATATGTACTGTTGGGTTGTGTTATAGACTATCTCTGGGCTAGCCAGTGAACAATTTATTGAATCAATTCTCAATTTCCCAATTTCTGTTTAGCAACAGTTGAATGTGTGTTTCTTGTATGTATGTTGCATTTGAATTTAGTCTGTTGGATGAATGCTTTGGTTATACTCATGTCTAGCATGAGCTAATTCACTGCAACTAGGGCTCTGATGAAGCCTAGTGCACTGTTGGATGATGCATGGTTAGGATAGTATTCTTATTGCCTGTTTGCTTGAGCAATGAGAAGTACTCAGTGCTCTGGCATGCCTGTGATTGATTGTGCTGTCAAAAGACAATCAATTCTAGGGGCATATCAGTGAGCAAGCTGATTTTCATCTCATTCTAGATGTATGCATAGGAACTCCAACTAAACCTAGATTGCATTGCTTGATTAGGGCACAAGGTGGATTCAATTGCCTTAGTTACTTCACACAATTCTGCATTTTGCTCTTTGTCAGTCACTATTACTCAATACCCTTGCCTTAGGCTGCTGCCTTTGTTTCACTTCTACTCTAGAAACTTGTCACTGTCACTATAGTCACTGCCATTAGCTCACTGTGAACTTAGCTAGGAAGACTTCTTGTATGCTCCTCTCCCTGTGGACAAACCCCCACTCATCACTATATTATAAATCTTGACCTTGTATACTTGCAAGTGTTTTGTGTGCTCCCCATTTTCACACCAAGTTTTTGGCGCCGCTGCCGGGGAGCTGGCTGCCATATTTTTGAAGTTTTCATAGCTGTTGTGGCCTTGTTGTGCTTGCATAGTTGTGTGTGTTCATTGCTATCTTGTTCACTTGCTAACTGCTGCTGGAGCTGTGCATTATTTGTTGTTGCTGCCAAGCCAAAGTCTGCTGCTGCTGTTGCTGTTGCTGCTGCTGGTGAACCAAAGCAACTGCTGCTGCCAAGTGAAGCTGCTGGGCTGCCAACTGAAGTGAAGCTGCTGGGCTCTGCCCTCTTCTAGTGGGCTTGTACTTTTCTGAATTGGGCTTCACCAAGTGCTGCTGGGCTCTGCCTCCTTTTGTTGCTGGGCTCGTGGTCTTCTGTGAGCTGGGCTTCGTTGCCGCTGCTGCTGGGCTCTGCTCCACCTGTTGCTGCTGGGCTTGAACATGAGCTGCTTAGGACGATCATAAAGCCCAACTGGGCTTTGCAACTAAAAGGGGACTAAAAGCCTATTTTTGGGCTTCCCTCCAAAAAAACAAGTAAGCCTAACCCATGAGTTAACCCACTTGGGCCTCATTTAAATTCAAATTCGGGCTTGTAATAATTAATTTAATTTTTATTTGGGATTGTAATAATTTTTATTTATTTTCTTTTTCTTTTTCTTTTTTTTTTTATTTGGATTGTAATTATTTTTTTTTGTTGTTGTTTTCTTTATTTTTCTTTTATTTTTCTTTTATGGGCTTGTCTAATTATCATTATTTTTTATTTTCTTTTATGAGTTGTGCTAATTTATGCTAGGTTTAGTTCAATTTTTTTTTTCAAAGCCCAAATTTTTAAACCACAAACAAAATCCCTTCTTAAAACCAAAACCCATTCAAAACCAAAATCTTCATAACCCTTGTGGGCCAAAACTGTTTCCGATTGCTCTGACTAAAATGTTAGGTACCTACTAGGACATGATTGTGACCTACAGAGACCAGACAAACAGACTTGTTAGAATTAACCCAGACGAACCTATCGAAATTCTAAGTTCTGAGGGAGACAGTCCAGATCAACCAGAAACAATGGGAGAACCCCGTACCCTCAAGGATTATAGTACCCAACTAGAGCCAGTCAACCTTCTTGTATTGTGCTACCCGAGGCTAATGGCCATTATGAGCTGAAATCAAGCACAATACAGATGCTTCCTATTTTAGAGGTGTTGAGAATGAAACCCGTACCACCACGTGAGAGAATTCGAGGAAATTTGTGGAACTCTGCGTTCACTCAAATGACCGACGAAACCCTGAAGTTAAGGCTTTTTCCTTCTCCCTGAAAGATAAGGCAAAGGCCTGGCTTTATGCTTTACACAGCCTCACATCATGACATGGGATGACCTCATAAGGAGTTTTTCAAAAAGTTTTTCCCGAACCACAAGACTGCGACAATTCGTCAAAGTCTGAATAGCTTTGTGCAATTAGAGGGAGACCTTAGCTAGATACCTGGAGAGATTCAATGAATTATTGCTCCAATGTCCCCATCATGGTTTTGAAAAATGGAGACTTGTGCAAATTTTGTATGAAGGTCTAGATGTTCCACCCGAACAACGGTTGAGTCGATGTGTAATGGTCTATTCGTAGATAAAACAGCTGACGCGTCTTGGGACTTCTTGATTGAAGTAGCTGAAAAGACGCAACAGTGGGAATCCATCCGTGAAACCAGAAAGACTACATCCGAAGCAAAGGCTTTTAGGATTGAAGCGGATTTTGAGGGTAGAGCAAACATGGCATCAATAGTTAGGAGATTAGAAGAGTTAGAACTACATAAAATTCAAAACCTTCCACCACTACTCTCCGAGAAATGTCGCTTCGTCTGTTTGTGCTGCTTGTAACGACCCCAACCATCAATTCAAAAATTGTCCAGATTTGCTTGCAGTCCAGGAGTCTAGGCTTGAACAGGCACATGCCATGTTTCAAAAACCAGAGCATAACCCTTATTCACAGACCTACAATCCAGGATGGAGAAACCACCCTAACTTTTCATGGTCAAAAGGACCCACTCAAGGAGGACCATCTCAACCCAATCAGAGCTATCAAAACAATCAGGGATATCAGAACAATCAAGGTTATCAACACCCGAGAAACCCTCAACAACAATCAAACTCTCAACAACAATCATATCCTCAACACAATACCGACAAGAGATTATCCACCCTAGAGGAAATGTTCCAGAGTTTGATGCAAAGTCAGAAAAATCTAGATCAAAAGATGGATCAAATGTGTGAGAGAGAAAAGGGTAAACTTCCGAGCCAACCCCAACAAAATCCAAAGAGGATATTTCAAACAGGCACAACATCCTGCACTGAAACCTCACCTGATCAAATCCATGCCATTACCACCCTCCGAAGTGGTAAAGTCATCGAGAACAACGTGGGCGAACCTAATGAATCTGATACAAATTCCACGCTGTCTCCACAACCCCAGAAAACCAAAGAATCTGAGCAAGTTGGAAAATCTGACAATTCTACTGCTGTGAATGTCCCTTTGCCAACTCATCTTGTTGCCCCATTTCCTCAAAGATTGATCTATCAACAGAAAAGTACCCATTACAATGAGATGTTAGATCTGTTCAAGAGAGTCAACATCAACATTCCTTTTCTTGAAGCAATCAAGCAAATCCCTGCTTATGCCAAATTCCTCAAAGACTTGTGTACTCAAAAGCGCAAGCTCAATGTGCAAAAACGTGCTTTCTTAGCTGAGCAGGTGAGTTCCATCATTCTGAACAAAACTCCACCCAAGTTTAGGGATCCAGGATGTCCAACAATTTCTTGCACTATAGGAGAACACACGGTCAATAAAGCGTTATTAGACCTAGGTGCAAGTGTTAACCTACTGCCATATTCTGTTTATGAGCAGTTAGGTCTTGGGGAGTTGAAACCAACATCTATCACTCTACAACTGGCAGACCGATCTGTCAAGATTCCTCGTGGAGTGGTCGAAGATGTTTTGATCAAGGTTGACAAATTCTATTTTCCCGTAGACTTCATTGTCTTAGACACTCAACCTGTACAAAACCCAGACTGTCACATTCCTGTCATCTTAGGACGTCCTTTCTTGGCTACGTCCAACGCGATCATCAATGTCGGAATGGAGTGTTAAAACTGTCTTTTGGTAACATGACGGTAGAATTGAATGTGTTCGATATTAGTCAACAACCTGTGAATCTTGATGATGATGATGTGCATGAAGTTAATATGATTGAAGGATTAATGCAAGATTCGTTGACTAACATTCTATCCGTCGACCCCTTTCAAGCATGTATGGAGAACTTTAACCCTGATTCCTATGATGATGCATACTGTAGTGACGTCCTATCTCTGCTCGAATCTGTACCTCAAATGGACGTCACTGAAAGGAAATATGAAGTGGAACCACCCCTACTCTCTGATTCCAAGCTTATTCCATCCATTGTTGAGCCACCCAAGCTTGAATTGAAAACATTGCCTAGTACGTTGAAGTACGCATTCCTAGGTTCTTCTGATACTTTACCTGTCAATTTCATCATGTTTAGACACGGAACAGGAAAGTAAGCTTTTAGAAGTACTTAAGGAACACAAAGAGGCCTTAGGATGGACCATCTCAGATCTCAAAGGAATTAGTCCCACCATTTGCATGCACCACATTAACCTTGAAGAGAATGCCAAACCAGAGGGAAATGCAAAGGAGACTTAATCCTAACATGAGAGATGTAGTCAAAGGAGAGATCCTGAAACTACTTGATGCGGGTATCATATACCCAATTCCCGATAGCAAATGGGTTAGTCCCATTCAAGTTGTGCCTAAGAAGTCAGGCATTACTGTAGTTCAGAACGACAAGAATGAATTAGTCCCTACTCGTACAACCACAGGATGGCGAGTATGCATCGACTACAGGAAGTTGAACACAGTAACAAGGAAGGATCACTTCCCGCTCCCTTTCATTGACCACTAGAACGTGTGTCTGGACACAGTCACTACTGTTTTCTAGATGGCTTTTCCGGTTATAACCAAATTCACATTGCTCCGAAGATCAGGAAAAAACTACATTCACGTGTCCATTTGGGACGTTTGCTTATAGACGTATGCCCTTCGGGTTGTGTAATGCACCTGCTACTTTTCAGCGTTGCATGATGAGCATTTTTTCTGACATGATAGATAGTTTTCTCGAGATCTTTATGGATGATTTCTCTGTTTTTGGTTCCTCGTTTGACGAATGTTTGAAGCATCTTGCCCTCGTGATATCCAGATGTAAAGAAAAGAACCTTGTTCTAAATTGGGAAAAATGCCATTTTATGGTGACAGGAATAGTTCTAGGACACATCATCTCAGAAAAGGAATTGAAGTGGATAAAGCTAAAGTTGACCTCATTCAACATCTACCACAACCTTGCTCTGTGAAGGAGATCAGATCATTTCTAGGTCATGCTGGTTTTTACCGGCGATTCATCAAAGATTTCAGCAAAATCTCCAGACCTCTGTGCAGTCTTCTCTCCAAAGATGTTGCCTTCAATTTCGATGCTGCTTGTGAAGGCATGGGAGGAATTAAAAACCCTTCTCACCACCGCTCCTATAGTCCGACCACCCGATTGGAAGCTTCCGTTCGAACTTATGTGTGATGCCTCTGATTATGCTGTTGGTGCTGTTTTAGGACAGCGAGTTGATAGACTACCATATGTGATATACTATGCTAGCAAAACCCTTAATGATGCCCAACTCAATTATTCAACTACCGAGAAGGAATTGCTTGCCGTCGTTTTCGCATTAGACAAGTTTAGATCTTATCTGATAGGGTCTAAGATCATCATATACACAGACCATGCGGCTTTGAAGTATCTTCTTTCCAAGAAGGATGCTAAAGCTCGCCTTATTCGATGGATACTCTTATTACAGGAATTCGATCTCGAAATCCGTGATAAGAAAGGTTGTGAGAATGTGGTTGCTGATCATTTGTCTAGATTAACTTTAGAGTCTATTGATGAATGTGAGCTGATTAGAGAATCATTCCCAGATGAACAGCTGATGTCTATCTCAGACCTTCCTTGGTTTGCTGATATTGTTAACTACCACTACGCTACAGGTAGGATGCCCTCACGTTGGTCGAGACAAGACCGCTCTAAATTCCTGGCTGAAGTCAAACATTTCCTTTGGGATGACCCATATTTGTTTAAGTACTGTCCAGACCAAATCATTAGGAGATGTGTCCCCAACACTGAACAGAAAGATGTGATATCTTTCTGTCATGACCAAGCATGTGGAGGCCATTTCAGTGCCAAGAAAACCGCTGCAAAGATCTTGCAGTGTGGATTCTATTGGCCATCATTGTTCAAGGATTGCCATGATTATTGTGTTGCTTGTGAACGCTGTCAAAAGCTAGGAAGCATTTCGAGGAGAAACATGATGCCATTGAACCCCATTTTGATTGTGGAGATTTTTGATGTTTGGGGGATAGACTTCATGGGTCCATTTCCCATGTCTGACAGCAAGTTGTACATCCTAGTCGCAGTTGATTACGTTTCTAAGTGGGTAGAAGCCATAGCAACCAGAACAAATGACCACAAGGTGGTACTTTCATTTCTAAAGGAAAACATATTTGCACGTTTTGGTACCCCTAGAGCTATCATCAGTGACGGCGGTTCACATTTTCGTAACAAGTACTTTGAGTCTTTAGTACGCAAGTATGGCATAACTCACAAGGTTGCTACTCCGTACCACCCTCAGACTAGTGGACAAGTGGAAGTGTCTAATAGGGAAATTAAGCACATTCTGGAGAAGACGGTCAACCCGTCCAGGAAAGATTGGTCATTGAGATTGAATGATGCTTTGTGGGCCTATAGAACAGCTTATAAGACACCAATTGGCATGTCCCCCTATCGTCTAGTGTATGGAAAGCCGTGCCATCTACCTGTGGAATTAGAACATCGTGCCTACTGGGCAATCAAAGAGCTGAACTTTTCTCTGGACGAAGCTGGAATTCAAAGGAAACTTCAACTCAACGAGTTGGAAGAATTGAGAAATGAGGCTTATGACAGTGCCAAGCTGTACAAGCAAAGATGAAGATGTTTCATGACAAGCGTATTCTGCGCAAATCCTTCACTCCTGGTCAGAAAGTCTTGCTGTATGACTCCCGATTACATCTTTTTCCAGGAAAACTGCGTTCCAGATGGAAGGGTCCGTACCTAGTACGCACAGTTTTTCCTCATGGAGCTGTAGAGCTGGAGGATGTCTCCAACAAGAACGTTTTCAAAGTCAACGGGCAGAGATTAAAGCCATTCCTTGAGCCATTTCCACCCGACATTGAAACAACCAACCTGGAGGACCCAGTCTATGTGGACTAAACTGGTCCACTCTTTCCCTAAATAACCAAAAAGTTTTCCAAATCTTTCCCTAAAAACCAAAATTTTCGTTTTCCCATCAAAACCAAATGTTTCCCAACAAAACCAAATTTTTTCCAAAAAGTCCAATCCCATTAAAAACCAAATTTTCTTGTAGATAATGTGTTAGTTAAATTTCCTTTGTATATTTTGTGCTCATCCATTGTGACTCCTAATATGATGGATTTTTGCCTTGAATAACGGAGTTTTAATCGAGCTGCCGTACAATCGGGTATTCTCTCTCCTTTTACTCTACTCAGCATGTTCCTCTTCATATATTGTTTTATAATTCTTTCCATATTTTGAAACATTGAGGACAATGTTTAGTTTAGGTTTGGGGGTATAGAGTAGATACCATGATAATTTGCCATAATTGAAAACGAACTCCTTCTTTTTGAAAAAATTGAAAAATTCCAAAAAAATTGAAAAATCAAAATTGAAAAAAAAAAAATGAAAAAGGGCATAAAAATGGAGCTCATTTACCTTGAAATGTTGACTCTTGTGCAAATATGTATTTTATTAGGAGTCTTAGTCTAGATATTTAGGCACCCTGATTCTAGCACAATTCACATAGTGATAAGAAATTTGCACGCGCACGATCTACCAATACATGTATGGCCTCGATCTTCAAGGTGTTTGATAGGAAGTTACGATTGCCAATCACTTTAGAATACTGAACGAAACTTGACTAGCTTGTTCTTTGGTTGGTTGGGATAGAAGGTGGAGGTTACATTAAGAAAGACAACCATCGAATTTAACTGGGTGCATCAAAAAGGGCTACCTCTTGCAAAGTGTCATGTAATTTTGTTTCCTTTTGTATGTATCAAAAGTGTTTTTTCAAAAAAAAAAAAAAAAAAAAAAAAAAAAAAAAAAAAAAAAAATATCAGAAAAATACAAAAAAATCAAGTATTTATCAATTCCATCATCTCTTGTTCCAAAAATAAAAGAGAATAGTCAATGTAAATAAGAGTCATGTAAAGAGTTTTTGTTGTTTTTGTAATAAGCAAGGAGGGTGTATGCCATTGATGTACAACGCGAGTAATTGTGAAATACCTCCAACTCATTCACAATTCTCGTAAAGTCCGGACAGCTAGCTAGATTTCGACCTCAGTTCTTAGCCTGAGAAACTATCTCTTGGTGATTAGTAGTCATACTTCAGATCTTTCTTTACACATGTGTAGATACACTTTACACTCTTATCACATGTCTTTTTTTTTATCAGTGCTAGGATTGTGCCTTCGATAGCTAGATTGACATCTCCATTTTGCTGTGAGCTTAAACTGTTTTGCACATGTCACATTTGATGGAATCTGAGCTTATATTTTGACCTAGAACTTTGTAGGTACGTTCTAAGCAAACCTTCACGAGACTTCAACTCGTCCACTAGGGACACTTAGTGGTTTAAAAGGCTTAGTGCATACGCTAAATGCATTCGAGAGACCAGCGACAGTGGTATAGTTAGGATTTCCTTAGTTTTGTTT
This sequence comes from Papaver somniferum, assembly GCF_003573695.1. Lineage (NCBI taxonomy): Eukaryota > Viridiplantae > Streptophyta > Magnoliopsida > Ranunculales > Papaveraceae > Papaver > Papaver somniferum. Next base: position 15,302,082 of record NC_039366.1, read on the forward strand.
TACTTGAGGACAAGTAAAATTCAGGTTTGGGGGCATTTGATGAGTGCCAAATAATGTATATATTTATCCCTTTTTGTTGGCATTTTAACTCATCTTTTGTGCATTAATTCTACATTTTATCCCATATTCTGTATTTTCATTGTTTTCAAGAATAAATATTTTTCTTACTTAATTTTGCATTTTTAGGTAATAAATAAAGTCTGGATGAATTGCGGAGCGGAATAGAGCAGAAAAGTAGTGAAAAGCCGGGAGGAATTACGCAAGGAAGCCGCAAAGAATGGAGCGCACGTCCAAAAAGCTGGAAGTGGGCTCAAGAAGAAGAAAGTTGTTCTTAAAGAAGAAGTGGGCTCAAGGTTTTCCAAGCCCAAACTCATTTCCCAAACCCATATTCTATACCCAAAAGCCTAAAACCCAAATCCATACCCGCTTGCGTCTTCAGCCGTCAGATCAGTTCTCAGAAGCATCCGACGGTCGCTCCCTTGCTGTGCATCGAAGTTTGATATCTCCGCCTTACACTACAGTACCTAACTCCATCAAGTACCGTTCGTTTCGTTGTATCTCTTCATCCGACGGTCGCTCATCGCCTGCCTCCGCATTGCCGTCAGATCCACCTACCATCTTCCCATCCATAGGTCCAGCTTCGCGAAACATCAAAATCCTCTACACCTGCTCAACACCCTAGTACCCGAACCCTACACCCATTAGCCAAACACACCCTTCTCCCAAATCCATCGAATCCATCTTCTTCCCCTCTCCTGCAACAGTGACCCTTCCCCCAAATCACTCCACCATCTTCTCCCCCAAATCACTCCACCATCCTTTCCCCAAATCATTCAACCATCACCATAACCTCCACCATCACCCGACAGAACAAACCCCCAAACAATCCCCCTAAACCTAGCTGTTTTATCCTCTCTCACCAACTGTCCTAGGTGAGGTTGATAAAACATCTCGATTTAGGGAAATTAATGGTAGCAGAAGATTCAGGAGGGAGCATAAGGACGATTCAAAGCATGGGTGCTCGATTTCAAGGCTCAATTTTCAACAAATTAGGTAACCCTAATTTCTGATTTTTGGGAAAGGGGGAAGAACCCTAATTTTAATCTGTGGGTATAAATATGTACTGTTGGGTTGTGTTATAGACTATCTCTGGGCTAGCCAGTGAACAATTTATTGAATCAATTCTCAATTTCCCAATTTCTGTTTAGCAACAGTTGAATGTGTGTTTCTTGTATGTATGTTGCATTTGAATTTAGTCTGTTGGATGAATGCTTTGGTTATACTCATGTCTAGCATGAGCTAATTCACTGCAACTAGGGCTCTGATGAAGCCTAGTGCACTGTTGGATGATGCATGGTTAGGATAGTATTCTTATTGCCTGTTTGCTTGAGCAATGAGAAGTACTCAGTGCTCTGGCATGCCTGTGATTGATTGTGCTGTCAAAAGACAATCAATTCTAGGGGCATATCAGTGAGCAAGCTGATTTTCATCTCATTCTAGATGTATGCATAGGAACTCCAACTAAACCTAGATTGCATTGCTTGATTAGGGCACAAGGTGGATTCAATTGCCTTAGTTACTTCACACAATTCTGCATTTTGCTCTTTGTCAGTCACTATTACTCAATACCCTTGCCTTAGGCTGCTGCCTTTGTTTCACTTCTACTCTAGAAACTTGTCACTGTCACTATAGTCACTGCCATTAGCTCACTGTGAACTTAGCTAGGAAGACTTCTTGTATGCTCCTCTCCCTGTGGACAAACCCCCACTCATCACTATATTATAAATCTTGACCTTGTATACTTGCAAGTGTTTTGTGTGCTCCCCATTTTCACACCAAAATACCTATACAAGGATTCTCCCTCCTGTTGAGAAAATGTGCAGATTTGCGTCCTAATAGACGATGTTTTGTGCCTAGGGAAAAACTTGTTCAAAAAGGAAGATGTAAGTTGTTCATATGTTTCAATTGATCCGGAAGCCAAACTATATAACCACGATTTGGCTTTATCTTTCAAGGAAAAGGGGAATAACCTGAGTTTCAAAGTATCATCATCAAGGTTACTAATTTTTAGGGTACTACAAATTTCCTCAAAGTCCCTAACATGGAAATAAGGGTTTTCGTTTTCTTTCCCTAAAAATATTGGGAGCAACTGTAAGGTTCCAGGCTTAAGTTCATAATTTGCTTCAGTTTCAGATAACCTGATACACGAGGGACGAGTAGTCCTAGTAGGGTTCAACAAAGCTTTCAAAGTTGTCATTTCTGGCACTATTGGAATATCAGGGATTTTCTCCTCAAACGGACGTTCAAAAACGGAATCTTCAAGAATCGGGCTTTCTAAATTGAGGTAATCGAGATGCTTAGAATTATTAGGTTTCTCTTTAACAAATCTACCTAGGGCGTCTCTTTTACGTTCAGGCATGCAAAAGAATAAGGTGGGGAATTCTACGCAATCACAAAACAAGGCTGACTCAACCTAATCAAACCTATTGATTTCTAGCAAACAAAAACCATGATGGCTCCACTTAGATTGTTTCTAGACCAGCTTCTATTCTTTCGAAAAGGAAATCGTTACAATCTGAGCAAACCCCTCTGGAATCAATCCGAGTCAAAGTAAGTTGAATAGAGGCGAGGGAAGCTCGGTGGAGCTTTGATACCCAAGGCCTCACCGGTATTACAAGGCGGCGCAGTCATGCATTCAACTCACAGAAACCATCATGAACTTCGAAGTATGCTCAAAAGAGTAACTAATATTTTTCGAACGACTTTCCTATTAAGCTCGTTACCCTATAGGTCTCGTTCTAGTCAAAATTTTAGACTTAGGTTCGCGTTTGGTTTCGTTTTCCTAAGGCGGACAAGAAGAGAACGATGATGAAATCCGAACCCTTATCTTGTATGGCCAGTCCTTGCCCTTTACTAGGAAATTAAAGCAGCCGTTTTCAAGTCCTCAACATATATGCAACCGAAGGAATACAGTAAACCCGCTGACAGGAGATTCGCGGGTGTTTAGAATCTTACCTCCCGTTCCAGACGGGGGATGAATAGGTTGTAGTCGACTCGGACCACGACTCCTATGTCATGTACAAACCCGAGGGGCCGAGGCGATATCGTAATCGCCGTCCTTCTCTGCACACAGTTTATATTTAAACTACCCTTCCGTAGGGTTTAAAATAATGTCTCAAAGTTTAAAGTCCAAAGTGTCCAAAGAGAAAAGAAAAATTACAAAAATTAAAAATAAACCCTAATACAGTTTTTTTCTAAAAAAGGAAAAAATAAACAAAATCCTAAAAATTAAACAAAAATAAAATTGTCTTCTTTTCAGTTCTTTTCGCTTTGTCTCTTGTTTCAATCCCCAAGGTCTTTAGTCTCCAATTTCTTTTTGATTCAAAACCCGCAATAAATAGACAAATACCCAAAAACGTAAAATAGAACAAGAAGAATAAAATTAAAACAAAAACAAAACCTAAAATAAATCTAAAACCCTAACCTAAACACAAATCCGCGTCGGCGGCGCCAAAAATTGATGGCGCCTGTCATGCGGGTGACCCGGGTTCAATTGATGGTGCCTGTCGTTGTAGTATAGTGGTAACTATTCCCGCCTGTCACGCGGGTGACCCGGGTTCGTTCCCCGGCAGCTGCGCCAAAAATTGATGTGGTTTTTATGTTGTTGTAGAAAGTGGTAGTAAAGTTGTCGTTTACTCATACTTGTGGAGATTTGTTTTAGACTTAAATTAAAATAAAAACTCAAGAAAAAGTTGTTATCAAGATTATAAAAAGCACCGAGACTCAGGATTCCACCATTGACCAATTAAGTGATTTAATCTAATCAATATTCATGCAATTCTTTGCGTTTAAAGTGATTCTAATATATTGCCTTTAGTAGATTTTTGAAGTAACAATTGTATACATCAAGCATGAAACATCAAAAGTCTTAAACTAAGCATGCTCCATCAAAACGGATCACAATCATTCAATAAAAATCAATTTTCCAATATTAGTTCCATGTAAATAATCATAAAAGAAATTGCAAGAATTAATTAAAATAGAAATATACCACTTTTCATGGAACAATGGCTTCCTCCGTCGCCTAAGCTAAGGGGTTTAGCTCTTTATGGTGAAAACACGCTCAAAATAATAATTCATAGCTCGAAAAGGTGTTTTATTGAAGAAGAGGCTAGGTATAAAGCAGTGTGTTTGTAACAGTTATAATTGTTACAGAACCCGCTGTTACAGAGAACTGTTTCAATAGGTGTTGTTACAGGAAACGATAGAAAATAGATGTTGTTGAATAAAAGACTGCTCTGAAGGGTCTAATGTTCTTCGTGTTCTTCAGCAGCAGCAGCAGAACTCGACTTCCTGCAACTTCGATTTCTCGACTCTGTGGTGTTCTAAACTTCCCCTAACTTCTCCTAAACTTGCATCCCCTTATTTGGGACTCGAGCACGCCTTTTATACACCTCCAAACCCTCTAGAACCCGATTAATTCTCTGTTTTCCTTCCGTGCAAGTCACGGCAATAATTTTTCCCACAATTGTTTGACGCGTTTCTGAGCTTTCCAACAACTCCCAAACTCTTCCTTAAATATAAGCGTATCTTAGGAAAGAATATCTTGCCTTTAGTCTCCCCGAAATTCCAAAAATAAATCATGCAGAGACCCGTGCAAACTCACTCCCCTGTTTTGCTTGACCCACGAATTAAACCCTGATTTGCCGAATCTGAATTGATTACCAACCCTGTTTGGGTCTTGCAAGACATACCCGTGAAAAGTTCACACCTGTGTTTCCTTCTAACTCGATTTCTATCCACTTTCAATCGACGAAATCACTCCTAGTATACCTGTTTTGCTCTAACAGATGCTTGCCATAAATTTCAGCCATTGAATCTCCTGAAAACGTGATTAAAACCTCAACCCTAAATCTGCATGTATGATAGTTAACTTTCCCGCCAAAAACCAGAATTCAAATAATGAAGATGGTTGCCCCTAATCCAGAGTAGGGGTGCCTTTATCATATGACTTGGGTGTTATGGACAAAAGTGGGCGCTGCGGACAAGTTTGGGTTATACATAGCGTGGGTGCTCCTTAGACAAATCTGGGGTCCGTTTAGCAACTGTCCTCCGGGGTGCCCCGCGCAACTTTTCGAGCCGAATTTTCCAAAAATGTTTATTGGCCAAAAATACCTACAAATACATAATACACCATAATAAGTACAAAAATGAGCACTATCAATATATAGAATCGAGACAAATCATACCCAAAAATGTGTCTATCAGTACATACCTTGCATCATAACGATTACCAGTCACTATTCATGAGGTAGCTGACGTTACCATGGTAATATTCGTAGAGAAGAACAATATTTCTAAAGATTTATGGAAGGCATACCTATGGCTAGGGTTTGCACCAACACAAGAAACACTGGAGTACATACCTGGAATATGCTGGCCCACTTTACTGCTACCGCGCCACGCCAAGACAGCGCACGCCGGAACCATCGCCTACGCCAAGCCAGCGTCCATGCCAAGCCAACGCTCGTTCCAACAAGATTGAGCTCTAACAATTTGCATCTTCCCAGGGCCGACAACTTGCATATTTTCCAGCGCGCCGACAGCTTGCGTCCTTCAGCACCGACAACTTGCGTCTTCCAGCGCTGACAGCTTGTGTCCTTCCGATACCGGCATCTTGCATCTTTATAGCAGCTTGCATCTTTACAGCAACTTGTATCCTCCCAGCGCTGGCATCTTGCATCCTTCTAGCGTTGCATTTGAACCCGCCGTAGGGAATCAGCAATCCGATTTCATCACACGTAAAGATCAGGAACGACTTCTCCAAAATCGAAGCAAGGAAAATCAGCAAACCCCCTGGGTTCACGAAGATTATCTTCCTGTCAAGAGACGCATGATTTCTGGGGACTTCGCCCCACAAAAACGTGCGGTCCATGATGAAACATTTATGTGAGATTCTATGTTTCCCCAAGGCACAACGTCAAGACATATTCGCATCCCTCAACCGCACCGCACCAGGGCAGCATCCTTTTCCAACCATAGAAGTCGTTTCCAAACCCCAACCTCTCTTGGAAAGCACGATTGATAGATGGAACTGGGGACTCCACCATTGTTCGCCTGAAGGGTGTCCAGTTTGACAGCCCACTGATTAATGCAGCCGCTCCGCTTCAACGTTCACCCGAAAGCTGCTTCGCTTCAACGCTCGCTCCAGCAGCCGCTCCGCTTCAGCGTTCTCTCCATAAGATGCTATAGGATCCGAAGCCGAAGCTTTAGCGTTTGGCTTCTTAAGTTTCGGCATACTCTCCAAGGGACAAAGCTGCTTCAACCCCGCTTCTTCCTTCAAAGGTTCGTACCACCACGCTCTCCATGTGAAGGATCATGGTCACAGCCATCCAATCTTCGTAGTCATGACCACCTTTTAATCCATCTCGGCAAACTCGGGAGCATGGACATTTTGCTCGCTTACGCATCCAGCCAATCCTTTTACTTCCATGGAAGCCCATGCAATTCCAGCCAACCTACTTTGTTACTACGACAATGTAGTCTCTTCTGATTACATCTCCTACCAAGAACTGTTGTCGCTTATTCGTTGATACCAGCCAGAGCTTCACCACAGCAGCAATTACTACAAAGATGGAAACATGTAAACCATACTTGAGGACTGAGGATATACACGGAATCCCTTCACTGTCAAAGCTCAGAAGACACAGTCAACCAAATGTCATACCCACAACAAGGTCATCTACTCTTCAAGGGTGCAGCGTAAGAATATCATCACCTCTCTGTCTAAAAGACGCCTTCAACACTTTACGAGGTCGAGGAGGATCCCAAGCCTTCACTATCCAGAATATTTCATCATGTAATTTCTGAGCATCCCAGTGTCACATCCAGAAGAGTACGATAGGCTTATATTGAATCCTGTGGACGGGGATTTAAGGCGATGTAGTGAAAGTAGGTTACGCATGGGGACTACCAGCATGAGATGCTTTCACTCCTCTCAACCAGGTTATTACTGATTTCAACATCATCACTGTCGAGGTTTTACGAGACGCGAGAATTTCTCAACATGAAGCCGTACATGTGCACCAAAGACTCCAAAAGCACGCCAGAAGGTTACATTAACATATTCATCCATGCCATCATATCAAACCGAAGTATAACTGGGGACTTCTCACCGCATCCCATTCCGTACGATAATCCAAGATTTAGAAAATGGTTCGAAGGATGTAGCTTGGAAAAAAGTCCCAGGAGACTTGATAGCAGCACATCGGCAATGGAACGTCTCCCTATTTCATCCAGGGGCGCCAGAATTTTTCGACCATGCAAGCATTCACAACACATCATCATCACGATCAAAAGGTCCACTGAACAAACTAAGGTCGAGGATGGACCTACGACGCAACCACAATCTCCAAGATTATCCCTGACGTGATCGTTTCCGAGCATATATTTAATCCATCTGTCCCAAGAATAAAACGGAGTTTTGGTAAACTTTTGGAATCCACTAGAGATACACTGCAGACGAAAACACGGATCCAGAGGAACAACAGAAAAATAGAAGAGGGTCGATACCTCTTTTCATACGGACATAGTTTTTAGATCTTGAACAGAATGAAGATTCCTTCTTGCTCCATGAACGGGAATAGGTAATTGGCGCGCGACTATGTCACCCCGGGTCCGCAACACCCCTCCTGACTTATTCATGATTTTCATTGTCGGGCCGTTTTCACCTCCTAAGCAAGCTCGAAACCTAAATATTCCTTCGTGTGGAGATAGATAATTATGTTTTGTGTCCGATAAAGGGTGGAGCGTCAAAATCCGAGTCCGTACGCGGATTCTACAGCGATTCTAGTAAAGGGCGCTAATTAGGGTTTCGGCGTGTCAAACCCTAAACCGCAAGCGCTTCCCTTGCAAGGGCTTCCCTTACCAGCGTCATGCCTTGCCAAGCGCTTTACAGAGAGGCCCTCACCCGTTCCATGCCCGTCAGTGCTAATAGGTCCCCTTCATGCCAAGTCCATGCTAGCAGCTCCGCCTCGCGTTCCAAAGCCTAGCCCTGAAGACACCCAATCATACCGGGATTTGCAGAAAGCTACTAGATGCTACCTACCTCTCGAAAAAGATTTTTGAATAAGGAAAGAATTCCCTGTTAAATCCGCACATGAAGAAAGGCGATTGGGCCCACAAGATCAAGCCTTGCCACTCTCAAGACATCCGCGCTTTCCTTTCCAGTGCCAGTCTTGCCAACGCTCCACGTCAACTTTTTCAACACTCCGCGCCTTTCATGCTAATCCCATACAATGCCAACGCTCCGCGCCAGCCAGGAAAATCCACGCTTTCCATGCTAACGCCTTACCGGTGGACCATGTCAGAGCCTTGCCGGCAACCTGTGTTTCCCCTTGCCGTGATTCCCTTGCCGACGCCATGCTTTGCCAAGCGGCCCACGCCCATTCCAAGCCCATTGGTGCTGACAAATCCCTTTCATGCCAAGTCTACGCTAGCAGCTCCGCCTCGCGTCCCAAAGCCTGGCCCCAAAGACACCTAGTCATACTGGGATTCGTGCAAAGCTACCATATGCAAGGATTGCGGATTCTACTTACATCTCGAAAAAGGTCAGACGAATATCCTCGGCCCTCTTTCATGACTTACTGTCTCAGTTCTATCCTCGTCTGTCACCATCTTCTGCTTACCTCGCAACAAGGCCCATGTTACAAGCTAAGCAGGGGACTTAATGTTGATGGTGGTTTTAGGACCAGGGGTAAAACCGTAAAACCTCACGTATAGCATGACGTCACCGGTGACACTAACATATTTATTAGAGCATTTAACACGCTTACACAAAAACTATCGGGGTACCTTTTTTAAACCAAGGCCAAAGCCGCCACACGCGCTATTGGCACATGCCAAACAACTCTTGCAACCTAGCATGCCAAGTCGTGCAAACCAAGGCCAAAGCCGCCACACGCGCCATTGGCACATGCCAAGCAACTCTTGCAACCTGACATGCCAAGCCGTGCAAACCAAGGCCAAAGCCTCCACACGCGCCATTGGCACATGCTAAGCAACTCTTGTAACCTGGCATGCCAAGCCGTGCAAACCAAGGCCAAAGCCGCCACACGCGCCATTGGCGCATGCCAAGCAATTCTTGCAACTTGGAAAGCCAAGCAGTGCAAACCAAGCCGCCACACGCGTCATTGACACATGCCAAGCAACTCTTGCAACCTGGCATGCCAAGCCGTGCATACCAAGGCCAAAACTGCCACACGCGCCATTGGCATATTCCAAACAACTCTTGCAAACCTGGCATGCCAAGCCGTGCAAACCAAGGCCAAAGCCGCCACACGCGGCATTGGCATATGCCATGCAACATTTGCACTTTGGCATTGCCACTTGCACCCGATGTGCAACCTACGGCCAAGGCATTCCACACATGACATTGGCACATGTCGTGCTATCCTTGCACTTTGGCATGCCACGCCTACATCAAATGCCACGATTCCTCTTAAGATACAAAATCTCGACCGTCGAAGGTCACCACTGAGCCGACACGTCTCTCAAGCTCAACTTATCAAACACCAGCGACATGCTACATGTTTTCCACGAAAACACTCGAGACATCAAAAACGTATGTCACAAACTGGGGGATGCTCATTAGTGTATTGGTTTGGCGGTCTACAGCGTGCGATATACACAAATGCCCGTTTCAAGATAGTGTCATAAGAATAAAACGGTTAGTCACTGCAGGAAGTAATGGTAAAACGCTCCTACATTATGGAACATCAATTCCATCAAATCCATCAATACCAGGCGTTACCACCTCTTCCCATTTAACTCATCCATCTTTTTTTTCTTACGAGGCCAGAGCACGTTTCACTTAGACTTGTATAAATAGGTCTTACCTATCTCTACCAAGACACAAGTTTTTGGTCAGGGAGAAATACAATACTCAGAAAGGCAACTTTGTTAGCTTTCTAAAAGCTTTCACCTTCTGATACAAGTCAAGTACTACTCTTCCAGAACTGCTCTGATCTCAACACTCTCTTTGCTTCCCTCCCTAAACCAGCCCTTCTCCTCCTCTTTGTGACCGAAGCAAATCCGGAACGGCCATTTCTTGGTTTAGGCCAGATTTGTATAGATTGATCTCTCGAATCTAAAGTACTCCCGCGCAGTACATTTGTTTAGGGTTTAGATCTATTTCTCACTCACCTACCGAAATTACCAAAATCAGCAGAAACGAATTTCACCCATAAACAATTGGCGACCACAGTGGGATATTGATCTTTCGGTTACAATGCCAATTTTCAATCCTCGATCTCATACTTCGATCCAGACATCAGGACGGAAGAAACGAGCGATCTGTTCAGGGATCCACAACTCGACTACCTGACAACCTAGTTTAATGTAGACGAGAAAACCTCCAAATATTACCATTGCATTAATGTAGCTCTCTCCAACAGAAAGCCTCATACTGATCATCAGGAAATCAAATAGCCAATGGATAATAAAAATTTGTCAGAAAACCACGCCGAATCATAGACCTCCTCAAATTGATGCACCGTATTTTTCCTTGTAGTATGCACTAGCTTCCATAGCCACACCACCATACAAATTGTATATTATTGTATCTTTATTCTTTGAACTCTTGAAGTGTCCAAGTGATACCTTTTAATTCCTCATAACGGGTCTTTTTCAAAATAGGAACGTATCCACAACACAATAGACTAACCTGTTTCTTCCAGCGGTCTTGCACTTCAACCAGCTGATCGACTTCAAATGGTGTATAACCAAACCCAACTCTTCGATTGAACGTCATCATCAAGAATCAGAAGATCATAAACTGTCTAGCTTCTCCATCGGAAACAATACAAGAGAAACTCCAAAAATATTATGCTACCCGACATAATGCCATACTCAATAAGAAAAACAAGTCCTACAAACTGTGTTGACAAATTGCTTATTATGAAATAACAATAAATAAGAAACCATAGCTCCACCAGAACTAATATCACATATCATCCAACGATCACTGTCCTGCAATTTAATTGTAGCCACATGCTTCAAATACTAAGACTGAAAATCAAACTCTTCACTTTTGGAACATATCAAACCCTGTCCAACGATCAATACTTCTAAAACGAAACCTACTACAAGATTTTACCAAATCCTTATGTAACAAACGGTTAAGGTAGAACGAGTATTAATTCATCTCCACATTCTTCAACTTCATGTTAAAGAAACTCAGGAACATGATACAACTGATGTAGATTGATAAGAAAATTATTGTTTCCCATGGTATGGAACAATATTGAGACTTTGACATGCTAATATTCCATGTTTACTTCCACAAACATACAAACTAATATTTCTATCCCAACTACTTTATTCTTGCCTTCTTGTGTCTTTCCAAGCAAACTCCAATTAATCGAAAAAAATTCTACACATGTCTTTCAAACAGTACACAAGAATATGGTATGAAGTATTGAGTATCAATGCCAAATCTCCAATGAAGTACCATAAACATCAAGACCATACATGTTGACCATATCCAATGCAGATCACCTGATATGATTCCATTCCCTTAGAATAGTACGCTTTACTTTGCTTTGTTTCCAAAATTGATGAAATCAAATCGCACATATACTTGAAAACATCAAACTGCATCTTCGGAAGCAGTAACATCACATACTTGATGAAACCAAATTCCTTTGTCTTCAAAATTTTCTGCCACTGGAAAACCCAAAACTTTTCTCTTCAAATCTTCTATCCAACATAGGGATCTGATACCAATTTTTGGGGTTCAGATCCATATATACATTCTAATTAATCTTGCGGAAATAAACTAGCTAACAAGAAACACTTAATCTCTCGGATAGCTCTATGAACCTCATTACGATATAGGATATGAAGAAGAAAAAGTGAACTAAATAGATGCAATCCATAAAAAAAGTAACAAGAAATAAAGTACTCACAAATTTAACGTGGCTCAACAATATACACGATGTGTGAATATTGTCTACATCCACCAAACGGCTACGACCTCTTTCTTTATTATAGAACCACCAATTGAGAATTACACAAGAATTGAATAATCAATTAATCGACTCACCACAATGTGATCGAACACAAGAACTCTCAAAATCACCCTATTAGATCCAAAGTAGTGTCTTCACCCATACGAGATAATGTTTACCACATTATCTACCACAACGAGACGATCTTCTCTGCACCCCCTGACATAGATTACCATGGATGCCTTCATCTCAACACCAATAATCTAATCCAGCACCACCAAGATGATCTTCTACTTACAAGATGTCTTACCAATATCTTCATATGAATACTCCACAACGATATATCTTCCAACATCGATAAGCATTTCATAAGCACCATAATGATGTACTCCTTCCACCATTAATGGTCTCTCGTATCCACTCCAAAAGGTGGGGATGAAATTCACATATCTATATTGAGAATTTCCTTAAGAATTCCATAGCTAAAACTCATAGCCTAGGACTCTTTATATAGTAGAAATATTACTTATTCTATAAGTTTAGGGTTTCCTAACTTAGTTATTAAGTTCCTGAACATTAAGATCAAGTAAACAATCATCCAAGTTTTGGTTTAACCAAAACTCCACCGACCCAAAAAAGAAAGTTTGACTTATTTTTCAAACTTAAACACCGACCCTTAACCTACAATTCTCCACCTTCGATCATGCATTTATGCATGAGACGATTAACTTGTTTTCCCCCCATCTATTGAACATCGATTGCACAATCACTGGTTGCCTACATATCCTCAATAGTAATCAAACCTAAATGTAGTTCACCCAAATTGTTCCATAGAACCTCCACCAGAAGAGAGCAAACCAAACTTGAAAGTCACCAGCTCAAAGTTAACAATCCAACCTATCAGTGATTGTACAAATCTCCACCACGGTGAAAAATATTGACCATCTCACTAACCATCATCATATGACCACCCGTTATGGAACATCTTGAGAAAATACACCTTATTCCTTTATGTTCACAACTCCACATTGATTGGCATCATTATAGGTGTTTTTCACGCCAACTCAATCAGATCATACACGATCGTTGTCCATATGATATCTTCGAACTTAGTTATAGTCATTATACGCCCTTGAGCCTTTGCCACCTTCGAAATTGTTCCATACAACGAACACATCTCCGTATTGACTGGACTTGCTCCACTTGAGTTAATGTTACGTTCTTCGAAGCCACTAACTCCAAGTTACGCACCACATTCGTTATGGTTGACATCCATAAGTACTAGATCACCAAATGAAACTACCATAGTAGCCTCCAAGTGTCACCCTTAGCAGAACTATAGTCTATGTCTCTAAATTCCAGCTAAGCCAATTGCTTCTTCAAACAACTAATTACACACTTTATCCTTTCCACGAGGATTTCCACGAAAGCGAGTTAACGAGATACTTCAGGTTAGTTTATAATAAACCAGCCTCCATGTTAGATTCCAATAAACAAACCATCTTGTATGTACCAAAGCATATTGAGCATGACTCTAACTGCGCACTAAATACAACCAATCCATGGATCATTGTCACTGCGTGCCAATCTCAAGCTCATCTCTATGAATCTTTCTTTACCCAGCCTATCTCCTATTGGATCATGATTCTACGAGCATATATCACCAACTGAGTTCTACCCATCCATGAAAGCTCATCATATCTTCGACCACTGCATACATGCCTGAAAAACATGTCCAGCTTCATAGAGACTTTGACAGCCGACACATCAAATTTCTTACCATTTCAGCAACCTCAACGGGCTTTCACAACATTTTCCATTTTACGAGCGTTAACATAATTGTCAAGATAGTCTTTCATCAATTTCTTAAGCAAGCATGTAGTATCGACTTCATGACAGTCAAACCACAATATACTTCGGAATCGGATGTAACTGTGACCATCGGCGAAGAATTTACTGTTACCCTTGTAACAATACATAATGTGTCACATTCTCTCTTGTGCATATCCATTTTCTAATCTTGCTCCAAACGTACACCAACGTTCTGAAATCTGATAATTCGTCCTTCACACGAACACTCAATCATACCCAACCATAATCTGAAACATTTGGTAACTTCCTCAAGCTCCAAGAAGTTCAAGACGATGTTGTGTTTATATCCTCATTATATGTATAGAAAATAACTTGACGGAAATTATATCGTTGTTGAACCAAATTTCTCAAAAGAAATCTTTACCTTCATCTCTACAGGCTCTGTCACTACTGAAATCAAATTCAATAACTTTAGAAGACGAGAAAACCTCCAAACATTACCATTGCCTTAGTGTAGCTCTCTCCAACAGAAAGCCCCATACCGATCATCAGGAAATCAAATAGCCAATGGATAATAAAAAGTTGTCGGAAAAACAAGCCGAATCATAGCCCTCCTCAAATTCATGCATTGCATTTTTTCCTTGTAGTATGCACTAGCTTCCATAGCCACACCACCATACACATTGTATATTATTGTATCTTTATTCTTTGAACTCTTGAAGTGTCCAAGTGATACCTTTTAATTCCTCATAACGGGTCTTTTTCAAAATAGGAACGCATCCACAACACAATAGACTAACCTGTTTCTTCCAGCGGTCTTGCACTTCAACCAGCTCTGATCGACTTCAAATGGTGTATAACCAAACCCAACTCTTCGATTGAACGTCATCATCAAGAATCAGAAGATCATAAACTGTCTAGCTTCTCCATCGAAAACAATACAAGAGAAACTCCAAAAATATTGTCCTACCCGACATAATGCCATACTCTACAAGACAAACAAACCCTACAAACTGTGTTGACAAATTGGTTATTACAAAATAACAAGAAATAAGAAACCATAGCCGAACCACAAGTAATATCACATCTCATCTAACGATCATTGTCTTGCAATTTATTTGTAGCCATATGCTTCAAATACTAAGACTGAAAATCAAACTCTTCACTTTTGGAACATATCAATCCATGGCTAACGATCAATACTTCCAAAACGAAACCTACTACAAGATTTTCCCAAATCCTTATTGTAACAAACAATTAAGGTAGAACGAGTATGAATTCATCTTCACATTCTTCAACTTCATGTTAAAGAAACTCAGCAACATGGTATAACTGATGACGATTGATAAAAAAATTATTGTTTCCCATGGTATGGAACAATAATGAGATTTTGACATGCTAATATTCTATCTTTACTTCCACAAATATACAAACTAATATTTTATCCCAACTACTATATTCCTGCCTTCTTGTGTCTTGCCAAGCAAACACCAATTAATTGAAAAACACTCTACACAGGTCTTTCAAACAGTACACAAGAATATGGTACGAAGTATAGAGAATAAATAAACTTACTTGAAGCCATGCATAGGGTTTATGCTCCAATAAGAATCAATGCCAAACCTCCAATGTAGTACCATAAACATCAAGACCATACATCTTGACCATATCAAATGCAGATCACCTGATATAATTCCTATTCCTTTAGAAAAGTATGTTTTACTTTGCTTTGTCCCAGAAACTGATGAAATCAAATCGCACATATACTTGAAAACATCAAAATCTGCATCTTCGGAAGCGGTAACATCAAATCCTCACATACTTGATAAAACCAAATCATTTGTCTTCAAAATTTTCTGTCGCTGGAAAACCCAAACTTTTCTCTTCAAATCTTCTATCCAACCTAGGGATCTGATACCAATTTTTGGGGTTCAGAGCCATCTATACATTCTAATTAATCTTGCCGAAATAAACTAGTTAACAAGAAACACTTAATCTCTCGGATAGCTCTATGAACCTCACTACGATCTAGGATATGAAGAAGAGAAAGATAACTAAACAGATGCACGCCATAAACAAAAGCAACAAGAAATAAAGTACTCACAGATTTAACGTGGATCAACAATATGCACGATGTGTGAATATTGTCTACATCCACCAAACGGCTACGACCTCTTTCTTTATTATAGAACCACCAATTGAGAATTACACAAGAATTGAATAATCAATTAATCGACTCACCAAAATGTGACCGAACACAAGAACTCTCAAAATCACCCTATAAGATCCAAAGTAGTGTCTTCACCCATACGAGATAATGTTTGCCACATTATCTACCACAACGAGACGATCTTCTCTGCACCCCCTGACATAGATTATCATGGACTCCTTCATCTCAACGCCAATAATCTAATCGAGCGCCATCAAGATGATATTCTACTTAACAATATGTCTTACCAACATCTTCATACGAATACTTCATAACGATATATCTTCCAACATCGATAAGCATTCCATAAGCACCATAATGATATACTCCTTCTACCATTAATGGTCTCTCATATCCACCCCAAAAGATGGGATGAAATTCTCACATGTCTAATGAGAATTTCCTTAAAAATTCCATAGCTAAAACTCATAGCCTAGATCTCCTTATATAGGAGACATATTACTTATCCTACAAGTTTAGGGTATCCTAACTTAGTTATTAAGTTCCTAACCTTTAGGATCAAGTAAACTACCGTCCAAGTTTTGGTTTATCCCAAACCCAAAAATCCAGCGACTCAAAAACAAAGTTTGACTTCTTTTTCAAACTTAAACACCGACCTTAACCTCCAGATACTCCATATCAGGGAGTTTTCTTCTTAATTCTTGACCAGATAAATCTAAATTCCGGTGACCAGAGTACTTACAACACCATGAAACCAAAGTAGAATATCCATTACTGCAAGGAAAAAGAGTGATAAACACGCAACAAGAAACCCATGAAGACGCAGTAAAAAAAGACTGACGGCAGAGAGTGGACATCGTCGAAGACGACGCCAAAAACTGAAAAGAATCTAAACCCTAACCTTCTAATCTATGAAAAACTGTAGAGAACAGACAGAAACACTTTTACTACCCATATCTACTCCAAGAAGAGCAGATCCGAGTAGTTGACACTCGCCTAAAAAGTTGTTTCTCTCGCCGGAAATCGTCTGTGGGTGGAGAGGGAGAAAGGATTGAATTAGGGGTGTGCAACGGACGGACGATTGCGGATTAGGGGTCATCCGCAACCAAACCGTCAAAGCTGCGGATTTGAAAAATCAAACCGTGACCCGCCCAATCATTCGCGGATTTTACATCCGCGGATCCGCGGATTGTGCGGTCCGGTTGCGGATTAACCGCGGATTAGGGATAAAAAAAAAAAAAAAAAGATCTGGGCCTGTCTTTTGGCATCGTGTTTTTAGTTGGTAGTCGTTACTACCGTTGCGTAAAGCCTAGTGGAAGCTCATTTAAGGTTTTACTTTACTATTGAATTGAATTGGAAGCCTAGTGGAAGCCCATTTAAGCCTAGTGGAAGCCAATGCTATTGAATTAGGGTCTGGGCCTGTCTTATGTTACAAGGTTTTACTTTACTAACCTACGGTGCGGGTAATCCGCGGTTTTCAATATTCAACCGCACCCAAACCGCTAAAACGTGCGGATTTGAGAATCTCACCTGTGTCCGGCCCATACGTTTTGTGGTTTGGATGAAATCCACAATTTTACGAACGGATACGGATCAAATCCGCGGTTCCGATTTTTATGCTCCCTCCTAGATTGAATATTGTTCGGGTGGGACGTGGTTTTGTGTCTTGCATCACGTGGGTCTCACCAGTCCTTTGACCACATGGCCCACCAAATTCAACGATCAAAAATATACCCTTGCCCTCCGATCTGAGGCTCTTGCAAAGTTATGTGAATAGCATGCCAGTGGTAACTGGACTGAGAAGAATCCGATGGATGTGTTCCAACTCATAGACCTATTACAACATGCTTGCACATTTTTCCAGTTTTGACAACTCAAGGGGGATTTGTGCTTTGTGGCAGCAACCCCATACAGTGACAGCTAATGTTTCAAAAGAAATGTAAAAATTAAGCTGCACTCATCTCATATATGTAAAACTAGATTCTGATTAAATATACAAAACTAGTCATAAAAATTCAAGGTGATCAAACTTGTGATACAAAAATCTCACTTACTAAAATTCCATTTTAAACTAACTTATACAAAAATTCCAAAATTTTAAAAAATTGATACAAAAACCCCAAATTTCAACATTGGTTTCGTCATATTCTACGAGGTTTCATCAAAATTTTACTTTTTGGAATTTTTGTGTTACTTTTGTTTTGACGGATTTTTTGTGGAAGGATAGTGACTCCTTTGGGGTTATAACTCGTGGACCGTTAAATATATTATTTAGTCAATAAAAAACAAAATAGGTTTTGTGGTGTAGTTGGTTATCACGTCTTCCTAACACGGAGAAGGCCCCCAGTTCGAACCTGGCCGAAACCAAAAAAGCGAAACCACTACAGAGAAGGCCCCCAGTTCGAACCTGGCCGAAACCAAAAAAGGGAAACCATTTTTTTTATTTTTTTTCCTCAACCGGTTCCTGATAGTGAAGGCTGTTAGGATCAGAGTCGAAAAATAATTATGCGTCTGCCGGGAGTCGAACCCGGGTCTATTGCTTGGAAGGCAATTATCCTAACCGTTGGACTACAAACGCTGGATGAACGAACTGCAGACAAGTTTGTGTTTATAATTCTTCTGCGTTGAATTTTAGAACGGATTTTAGCGTCTGAATCATTTTTCATTATGCACAGAGAAGTTGGATACTGTACATGATTTCATATCTATGATTCTACCTGGGATGATTGCTATACAAGCTAATGCATATGAATGAAAGATCTTTTCAGGGTGCCGAAAGATCGCCTTCATGGATATCTACTACATTATTGAACATGCATTAGGGTTTTCGTCGCTAAACATTGTAAGTATTTGGCATTCATCCCAATCATCACACATTGAATTTCGTTTACAGCTCGTAGAATCATCTTCTTCATTAGGTTTCGCAACAACTTCTTTATTAGGAACTATAATTTCTACTTTTTTACCAGTTTTCTTCTTCAAATTTTTCTGTATATTAATCGGGTTAACTCTTCCTTTCACAATGACCCTATGGTTTGCCATGTCTGTCGAAAATGTCTCCACACCTTTGCATTTGGATACCGCTCTGGCGACTGTTCTCTCGCATGCTTTGCAATGTATGGAGACTTGGAACTCAACTCTAACTCTGTCTAACCGTATCTTTTCGTTCCCCATTGAAAGTTAATTCAAACGAAGAAAGAAACAATTCCAATAGTCACCAACATCACTGCACCTTCCTTGTTGAAACTTTAGATAAATCTCGAAGTTGCGAAGCCTGGATTAAAAGTATAAGTGGTCGAGAAAAAACAAAGCAGTCTAGTGCAAAGAAAAGTTGGATACCGTGCATGGAAGAATTGAACATTGTTGGCCAAAAAAATTTGGCACATCAAAATTAGAGAAGATATAGGGCAAATGGTTCCATGGCAGTGGTGTGGAGTGAATTGAGGTAGAAGGATCAATGAATGGTGAAATCGGCCTAACTTTCATGGTCAAAGATAGTTATGGAATTAGTCAAAAGGTACAAAGATGATAAATGTGTGCCATTAGTATTTTTGGGTGGTACACCATAGTTTTCAAATGGTACCTTTAGAAAATTGGAGGGCGTGTTTTCTCAAGGACTCTAGACATTGATAAGGACTCTTTCAACAGTTCAAGTCTCCGTAGAAGAGATTAAATAGGTGTAGTAGACCTCTTGAAGAAGGACTTGTACTTTTCAAAAGAAAAACCATGGTTCTCCACCACCATACTTAAACTATTCATCAAAGAATCAAAAATTCAGAAACATGTCCATATATGTATTCCATTAAATTCCGTTTGTGTCTGAACATAAGAATGCATTTATTTTCCTCTCTTCTCCGCTTTTCAACAGGACCACAAAGCTTTTTATTGATGCCTTAAATGGTCTTTTGTGATAGCCTTCGGTGGTCTCAGGTTTCACCGTGTTTTTTTTATCGATCACTTAGAATTCTTAGTATGTTCCCAAAATACCGAATTCACCGGACCAAGTTGGCCTATAACAGCTTTTATCTTGTTCCATAGAAGAATCTTGTAACATTACTATGAATATTGATAAAAATACCAAAAGAAAAAGATGTGTTACCGGGAGTTGAACGGCAATTTTCCTGGCCAGTGGGATACAAATGGTGCTTGAAGATATTTGTAGAACGTGATGTCTTTTCTTTACCTTGTTCAATCAACATCACTATTTTGTATGTTATCATGCTATTGTTGTAACATGCAAATGGGTATTTTTAAAAACGATTTTTTGGGACCATGATTTTTTTTTGGGACCATGGTTTTATTTTGGGTAAATACACTAGAAGTGAATCTAGGTCACCCCTTATCTAGATATTTATATTAATACCTAAATTACCCTCCTGATTAATTTTGGGTGATGATTATCTAGTGTTAATAATAGTTAGTGTAATGATTAGTGAGATGATTAAGTTAAAGATAATTAGTGAAATTAAAAAATCAGATGAGTTTTTTTTTAAAGAAGTAGAATTATTGAGAGAGTAAAGTTAGAGAAGATGAAGAAGGAAAACATGAAAAACGATGGATTTTACCAACCACAACCGGAGGAAGGGTATATGGGTACCCAGGTATGCTTCAAACTTAGATAATGTTGGTTGAATTGCTCCAAACTTTCAAAAAAATGAAAATTTTAATGTAAATTTGGGCCAGTTCGGTTAACCATGTGTCAACAACATGTAACCGAACACATCTGAAAGTGTAGTTCGGTTACCATATGTCAAAAACATGTAACCAAACACACCTGAAAGTGTAGTTCGGTTGCGTTTTCCAAACACACAGGTTACCGAACTCGCTCGTTAATGGAGGTTTTGGTCGTACAATGCAATGTTCGGTTACCTAAGATAAAATGGTAGGTAACCGAACTTTGAACTTGACAATTTATTTGAGTACATCTTGTGTGTTCGGCTAGTTCTCAAACTTCAACGCAACCAAGTTCCCAACCGAACATCAGGTTAAAAGTAACCTAGTGTTAGAAGTTCGGTTGGTTCGCAAACTTCAACATATTTTGCGAATCAACCGAACTGGGCTTATAGGTAGAGTTCAGTTACAAAGAAAACTTAATAATTTTGCGAACAAACCGAACTTATAGACTTGTATTGTTCTAATATAAGGAGTTCGGTTAAAAGTATTTTTTTGCGAATCAACCGAATTTTGAGTTCGGTTAAGAAAAAAATAATTTGTGATAGCCGAACTTTTTACTGAAAAAAAAACTCCATTAAACTTCTCTACAACTTCCATTTTCAACTCATTTTGATGATTTGTTCTCATTTATTCGACCAAAAACGAATGACAAGTAATGGGTTGGTGAGAATATCTTTGTTAATATTTTAAATTAAGCTATATATATATATATAGTGGTGGTGGTGGTAATCGGAGGTGGTGGTGGTAATCGGTGGTTGGTGGTGGTGGTGGTAATCAGCGGTGGTGGGAGGTGGTGGTGAGAGGAGGTGGTGGTTATATATATATAGAGAAAGAGAGAGAGAGGGAGGTGGTTATTGTGTTGGTTTTAAATTAAATTAGGTTAAGGGTAGGTTAGTCATTTCAATTTTCTTGGACACCCCTTATAACTATATGGAAGGTGGCCTAATAAGACCATAGTCCCCCAAAAAAACCATGATCCCTAAAAAATGAACCCTGATTTTGGGCATACCTAAATCTTTCTAGGCATACAAAACAATAGTCTCATCTTGGGTGACCTTATAAGGGGTACCCTATGGGTAGTTCAATTACCTATATACCCTTAATACAAAAATCTAATATCAGTTTTCTAAAAAATCAAAATCAGTTTCCCTTAACATCTCTTCCTCCTCCTCCTCTAGCCGAACTCTTCCCCTTCATGCGAAAAAAAAAGTTCATCATCGTGATTAGTTGTCGGTTCGTAAAAATTTGATTGTAGGTTAAACTCAACCACATAATGACTCGTACAAAGAAAAGTAGGGACTAGGAAAACCAAATTGTCTTCTAGTCCATTAATTGAAGAAGAAAAACCAATTGAAGATGAAGGTGTAGAAACTGAAAATCAACCACCAATTGAACCAGAAATTAAACCAACTGCATCTCCAACTCCGGAAATGAGGATAAGAAAGTAAGTTTTACAAACCCAATCTCCTATTTGTTGTTTTTCATCAATTAAATGACGGTTACAGTGTTGAGTTCGGCTCAAAATTGAGTTGCGTTTTTAGCCGAACTGTTCTACACAAAAGATTCTTGTAAGTGTATATGAACAGTTCGGCATGAAATTTCAAGCCGAACCTAGTCACAGATAGAGATGCATAGGGGTTCTGAGTATTCGATAATCATAATATGTGCCGAACCTAGCACATTTACGAGGTTCGGCTATTACGATATTCTCAATATGTGCCGAACCAATAACAATATTTTAACCCAAAAAATAACAAATTGATGTTCGGCTCATACGATTTTAGAAATATAAGTCGAACCAGTAATTATTTTTTTTCCGGGCTATTCAGGATGTTGTTCGGCTTACTATGAAACTTTCATATAGGCCGAACTAGTGTCTAGCAAAAGGGTTGGAATTGAAAATTATAGGTTCGACGCATGCAGTAAACAGATTCTGTGAGCCAAACCGTTCATCAATTGGTAGATTCGGCTCATAGATGTGAGCCGAACCTTAACCTGTTTCGCCGAACCATGATCCAAAAAATCATCTAAACAACCTTTATAATTCTGAAAATTATCTTAATCACTAAACAATATATTTAATCACTAATCAATATTACTAACACTAATACGTAAAGGGCATATTTGCCATTAAAAAAATTTGGATTAAGGGATTATCTGATTTTGCTATTTCACAATTTTTTTTTGTCTTTATTCAATATGCCTAGAAAGATTTTGGTACTCCCGAAATCAGGGTTCTAAAAAATCATTCATTTTTAAAACCCAAAGAAATATGTCCCTTGGCCCACTACTTTCCCAATGGATCCAATTTCAGTGGATCCAAATATTTCTACAGGCTGCACGGTCCACTACTTTCTCATTGCTGTAATAATCCACTCAAGAATTCTGTGCAAGTGGCATAAAAAGTGGAACCAACTTCTATCATGACTCATGTCAGTCTCTAATATCAATATCAAACCGAGTACTCGAGCAAAAAAGACGAACTTGCTACCCATCTACTGTTTTTTTACACCATCATTATACACCCATATGTGTCATGGATGTGAGCCATAGATGGGAAATGGTGGGTCTGGAGGCGCTTTCCAGGAACGAATAGGGGTGCCACATAGGCGGGGTATTTTTTTGGCGTAGAAATCCGGTAGAAAGAAAGCATTTTCGCAAAAAAAATTATTGGAAAGAAAAAGCAGCGAAGTAAGGAATAGAGATCGGAGGGCAGTGGTTAGTAAGTTCGGGAATGATTCGCGAATCATTCGCGAATTTTTCCGTATCACGAATTTTACCGTCTTATTCACGTACATTTGCAACTCCGAACCCAAGTCGCGTATTATGTGGCATTCCCGGATTATTCGCGAATCGTTCACGAATTTTACGTATCCCGAATGATACGTCCGCTTAATTCGACATAAACTCTTTAGCTTTTACTTTCCAAAGACTCCATTTTTTGGGGCTTTACTGCCTCCCGAGCATACACGACCGGATATTAGACGTGTTGTAATTTTTAAAAAACAAAAACGACTGAACAAATTTGAAGGTGAAGGTGAGAGAGATCTCAAACTCACTAACCAAGCATCTAAACCACCGTACGACGTCCTCTTGGATAACCAATGTTGTATATACTATTAATATCATCATATTGAGTTTATTTTTTCCTTAAATAACTCACACATGCATAAAAATTGGTTTATGACCTTATAAATACAAATTATTTGTTATATATAGATACCGAATTTTCAGAGCCGAACTCACATTTACAAATCGAATTATACACGTACGTATGCCGTTCCGAATTAATGACGAATCACGTCCCGTTGACCGAATTTTGGACCGAATTTGGATTTTACGAAACCGTATAATACTCGTACGTTTGCCGTTCCGTACGTTTGCCGAATCCCGAATTGCTAACTAGGGGCTGAACTAGAAAATCATTGTGGGATGGGCTTGACCATTTTCCATATACCATAGTTAAGACGTAAAATTCACACATATTTGATTGATGGTTCAATTTTATAAATGAACGAATTTTTGGAACCATAATTTGATTGGGCCAACTTCCATATACTTATATGAGGTGTCCTAAAGATAGGAAAACATTAATATACCTTTTACCACAATTTAAATTATAACTAACCTAGTAACTACCTAAATCTGATCATATATATCTCACATAATAAACCATTAACCAAAATTAAAAATAAACATGTGAGAGAGAGGAGAGGCATCCGACGTTTCTCGTTTGATTGCAAAATCCATCACTATTATTTGTTTTTGGTTGAAAAATTGATTAGAAATCATCAAAATATGGTTTGACTATATATACGGTCATAATCTAAAAGGGTATTTCTGCCACTACAAGATGACAATTACATCATCCATGACATCACCCTAAGACCAAAACATAATTTCTAGGACCAAACTATAATATATTTTCCCAAAATAGGACCAAAAATACACATGACTGAGTCAACTGGACTAGACTCTCCCTAATATATTATTCCTAGGACTACATGGTATTTCTTACTAAAGGTAATTTAACTTTCACATTATTAACCTCACCAATTTAACTTTGTGGTTTTGGAAAGAACTTTTCTTCTTCTTATATAAAAAAAAATAAATTAACAATTAAACCTCACTAATCACTAATTAATTTAACTTAATCATTCAGCTAATCACTATACTAACTAATAGTTACGCTGACTAATAATTACACAAACTTAATTAGTAAGAGTAATTTGAGTATTAGCATAAATATTTGGATAACCGGTCGTTTTGAATTACTTCAAAATATTTTACCTAAAATAAACTCATAGTCCCCAAAAAAAACCATGGTCCAAAAAACCACTCTTTAAAATAAGTAATGAAAGAAAGTGTTTGGACTTCAAAAAAGGCTGGAACCAGGTAAGCTAAGACCTGGTTTCCTTTATGTGAAGGGCAAAAAGAAAATTTTCACCGGATACAACAAACAATGAATTAAAAGATAAATTTAGAAAAACTTTCGTCATAATATACATAAATACGTGCCAAAACCCCATTAAGCAGACAAACAACTATAACTTTTTGTTCTTACCTTACTATAACTTTTTGTTCATACCTGGCTATGCTCCGGTCACAGATGCCTCAATCATAAAAAAGTGAAATAAAAAAATATGACTTTAAGAAGAAAACTGCCAAACACCATTTGACATGCATCCAACCTAACTCTCAAGAACCTAATCATTTCTTCTCTCTTGTTAGTTGGGTAAAAACCAAAGCTAAAATCAACTAACTACTTGTCTCTCTCACTTGTTATTTTCTTTAATAAAATTTTGCCACAAAATATGTATATGATTATGATTGAAAATTGGAACCGCATCTACCTCTTATTTTTCAGTTAAACCTAACAAAAATTTCTTTTAATGTCAAAGAATCAATATACTAAGACTTGTCTATATATTAGCATTGGATTCTTGGTTTGGCACCAATCTTTCTTCTTCCCTACTAGTGAATAGGACCTCAATTATAAAACAAAACAAAGGACCACGAGTGGCTAAATGAATGCACTGGTACCCAATTTAGGTGTCTTGTTCTTGATTTTTGGTCTCCCCTCTATATTCCATTTCCAAAACTAACATGATAAATTTTTATGAGATGTAATTCTTACTTGATCAGCGACATTCAGAAAAATAGTGATTTACTTTTTCTTTTTTCTCAGGGATACAAAGTGTTGGAGATATTTTTGAATCGATTTATGAGAATTTCCTTTTTCTTTCTTTTACCAACAAAGTTCTTTCCAAAACCACATGTCAACTTTCACATTATTCATCTTATTTACGAGACCAACCTGAATTTTAAGATTTTTATGTATGAATCATAACGGGGATACCTTTCTAAATGTGGCTCATACCGTTATATATAAGACAAACAAATAATGATTGATCTTGAATGTCAGATCACTCAAATGGCATCCCTGCTAGTCTTAGTGTTGGGATATATAAGTTATGCTTTATGGAGCTCCATAAAAATCAAATTTATTTTAGGATCAAAGAATTTGCTAACTAATTTTAGGGATAATATGTAATCAGTTTCCCGTTAACATGCACTTGAATGCAAATCAAACACAAATATCCAATGAACAAAAAATACTTCAATCTTATATTAGCTTTTTGTTTTGTTAAATTTACAGAAGTATAAAAGTAAATATAAATCTCAATCAAATACACACACAGAATTCATGGCCGCATCGGTTTCAATGCGAAGACGATGAATGATGGGATGAATGTGCGGTAGAAGAACCCGAACCCGATACTTTCATCCCGTAAAACAAATCGGACAAATAATTCATCAAATCATCCGGCGAGTATCTCACTAATGCCTCAACATTTCTTTCTCCTCTCAATACAGCTCGATTGGTATCATAAAACTCTTGATAAACCGGCAGAACTTTCTTACAAATCGAAACTTTAATCTCGTCTCTTAGTTTCGAATCCGTTACGACCCATGAGGACTGCGTCCGGTACGCAGTTTCGAATGCAGTATTGAAACTAGAAAGACATTCTTTCGTAGCTTCCAGGGACATGCTGGCCGTTGGATTCGCCGGCAAAGATGATAAAACTTTACTCCACCCCATTCTTTCATAGTTTATTGAATATTGTTTTACTTTCAATTCATGTTTGCTAATCCATTCTTCACCGAGTAAAAACCGAAGATTTGAACCCTGAACTTTCGAGACGACGTAGTTTAGATTATTCGCCAGGAAGAGATACGACAGCGGAACATCTTTGTAAAGCGCCGCTTTGCCGTCGAGTTTGCATAGAAGAACAAGTACTAACCAAGCGAATCTCACAACAATCGACGACGTACCTTCCTCATCTGTATCCAGTGAACTGTCAAAGAAAGATTCCGGTAGTGCAGTATGCTCCGGCAACGGCCAATCCGCAACAATATCTGAAAGACTTACTGTGTAATCGGAAAGAAAAGAAACGTAGTTCATAACATATCTTGTCAGTGGATGAATTCCACCACCAGGAGCAAGCGCTTTGGAAGAATCCTTTTGAATCGCCGCTTCAAAATCCGTCAACATTGCTCGAACAGCTTCACCCAGTTTAAGCAACGATGACACAGCCTGTGCTCGAATATTGGACATCGATTGATAAGAAAAAATCGACTCAATCTCCGGCCATAGCTCCGAAATCGCATCGTAAAGGTCTAAAATCCGGAACATTTTCTCCGGTGATTTCTTCCCTTTAGCAACCAACTCAGGGAACTGAAACAGCTCCAAAGCACTATCCTTCGTAATCGCCGTAAAACAAGATTCTCTGCTCATCTCCGACGTCAACACGTAATCGCAAAGAATCCGTTCGCCATGAAACAGAGTTCTTACGGCAATTTGGACCGCGTAAACCCAGGTCTTGATCTTGAAATCAAGCAATTCCCAGTCCATCTTATTGATTTGTGCGGCAGTCAATCTCTCTACACCTAATTTATATAAACCTTCATCCACAATCGATTTTCGGATAATTTTATAAATACTAACAATTTCTTTACCATAACCAGCTGAAATCATACAGTTTGAAATCATTTTCAGATCATTCATTGCCACTGTCCCAACTTGTTCGACTTCATTTATAGAGTCACTGACTTTTTGTATCTCATCTTCATCAGATGATTGATCAACTTCTTCATCGTAATCATCAGAAGTACTACCTCTTGATCTCTCCGAACCATGACCGGAGATTGATTCAGGATCAAGACGGTCACGGTTAGCTGATAAAATCTGATAAAACTCTTTCTCTAGTCTTTTCATTGCGATTTCCATCAGGTTCTGTGATTTGACTAGTAAAACTGAATTCGAGTTCTCTGGTAAAATAAAGAATCTCATTGCTCTCTGTAAATCTTTCACACATGAAATGAAATCCTTAGCTTCTTTCCGATCATCGTAAAACAAAGAAGAGGAAGCAGCAAAACCGGTGCTAGTTTCTAGATTCCATTTGGTTATTAATAGCTCTGCGTTATCGATGTTTTCTTCCATCATTGATTCGGAGAATGTGTGGAGTGGTGTTGATGGACGTGATTGTGGTGGTGATGATGTTGATGATGATGATGAAATTGAGTGTGCTGATGATCTTGAAATTGAATTGTTAGGAGATGTTGAATGTGATGAAAATATATTTCTGAATCCTCCTTTGTTTCTGTTAGTCTGCTTCATGATTAAATCAGTTTTAGTTGGGAACAAATGAAAGCGTTACTAAATGAGATCAAAAACTGAAAAGTAATAGCTAGAAAGAGTTACAAATTGATGATAAGCGTTGCTGAATGATAAGAACAGTTATTATTCGGACTGATGGGAGCAAGAAATTGTTTGGTTATGAGTTTATTATTTTTTTCTGAGATTGGAGAGTTGTGGATGGGATTATATAAAGAAAAAATACTGGCTCAAAGGGACAGATGACAAGTGGGGGAGGTAACAAATTTACAACCAAGTTGAATATTGACTTTCTTCTTGCTCATCATTCATAAGAAAACTTTTATAATAATACACAAAAAAGTGTAGCAAATCTGTAAGGATTTTGTTTCTGGTAAAGGGATGATGTTACCTTTGGCTAATGTAAAACAGAGGACTGAAATAGCTGCGGTAAGAAATAAGTGTGAATGGTAAATTCCAACATGTATAACTAATGGCTGAATGCCGCGCATTAGACTTTTACTACGGGTTAAACAGGCCTTTTGGTGCGATGTCATGGTACCTTTAATTCATTATAGAGGGTGGAATTTGTGCATGTTGTAAAGATGATAAAATGTTTCTCATTACTATGAAGTGAAGCTCAAGCTAAGCTAGACATTTTTTTTACTGCCAAACGGGGACTGGTAATGGTTTTGTAGTGGAGTTCCATCATTTTCCAGATGGAAAACCGACCAAAAAAAATTGTGTTGAAGAACTCGAGTATGATCCTTTATTTAATTTCCCTGAATAGATTCTAGTTTAGGAGTATCTTCATATTTTAAATGTAAAACTAATAGAATAAGAAGCGTTATAATATCTATAAAACTTTGGACATTTGACTTGGAAATGGTCATCTAGTTATTATTCTCTTTTCTGTTTTCGACCTCTTGGTTGCTCATGGCCTAGACCCTAGAGAGGTGAAAACTTATCGCATTTGTTAACTTATCACTGAGCATTTGATTTTTGCCCTGTTGGTAGGGAAACCCAATGAGACGTCCAACTGTTATGATGCTTTTGACTCATATGGTGTGATGACATTAACCATCTCTAAATCATCCAATCCTTCTGTTAAGACACTAAACAATAAATGTACACATATGGTTAATAGTCTAGTCAATATGATTGATTAGTAGAGACTAGAGAGGAAAGATCACAATTTCGAACACTATTAACATATGATAAATTGCTTTTCATTGATTTGTTACACTATTTTTTTCAACAACTCATAATAAATTATGGCATATGACCAGTTTCATTTTTTCTTACAATCACGACCCCAAAAATTAGGTATCATGTCAAGATGTAATATGTAAGACTTGTTCTCATTTTAAATTTATACGGAATTTCCTTTAGTAGCTAGTATCTCGGAAATCATATTTCCTTCCCTAAACCCCATAATGTATATCTGTTTACGCTATTAATATACTAAAATGACAGAAAAACTCGTATTCATGACCAATGCTAGTTTTGCACAAGAAATTTATTAATCGATGAAAAATAGACCCATTGCAACTACTTCGAAAATGAGATGGTTAGTTATCAAACACAGAAGGTTAATACGAAGTCTGCCTATCAAAAACCGAATAGGAGTCTCAAGTTTTCAACGAAACTTAGGAAGGAAACACAAACAAGGAACCATGAAAGATAAGAAAGGCATTTAATTTAGTGGCTTACGTTCATTTGCGCGTAACAGTACAACAAAAATTGTCTGCATGGATGACGTCAAATCAGACACTGCCACATCGGTCGGTCCATCCATGCATGCATTAGCCTTTAATTTTCAAATGTCAGCTTAACGAATTCTTCATTTCGTTATCCGTCAAATCTATTGTTTTTTACTTCTCAAACTTTGTGTGCCCTTTCATTCGTTGTGGTCCTCCTAGCTGTTTGTTATAGATAATCAGCTAGAAATTACCAAGAAAAAGATCAATAAGCAGGGTGATGATTATGCATGATTTATTCACTTTAATTATGGGTTCTTGTGTGTGCGTCATTTCAAGATGCAGGAGGATTTTCTGTGGTGACGAGAAAGAGATTATCTCTGTCGGTTTGATTTTCTAAACCAAGAATAGTCTAATTAGTTAAGGACTTCTTTTCAACTATCACAACTACACTCAACTGTAGTCTCCATCTCCATGTCGATCAAAATGAAAATAAAAATAGTACGTAAGAAATGACAGAGAAAGCAGGAAACCGTTCCCCTCGTGTGCATGGTGTACTCCAAAAGGGCGAGCACCCCGACTCAATATTTAACTGTGCCTTGATAAGTTCAGTTTCGGAGTCACATAGTATTCTAGTTTTGGTCTATAACTATAAATCCATATTCAGATTTCATGAAACTGTGGTCGTAAAATGTTTAATATAAAAATAAAAAAGTCCTGATAAATCTAGGATCCAATAAAGCGAGGTTACAAAATTCCCTTTTAAAAATCAGAAAAGTATGTGAGCATGCATGAGCATGAAGCAGCCAAACGTGCGTTTTGCCGGCCACATAAAGCGTGTGAGCATGAAGCAGCCAAATAAGATCAGATCTGCCAAACTATGTATGTTCATTTCCTCACTTTCTATGCGAAGCTAGGGTGTGTTGGTTTTCATCCTTCGGGGCAGTCGCCGTTGTTGTTTCAAAGGAAAACCAAAGGATTTAAGTTGGTTTGTAAATGTTGTCAAAGCTACTTTGCAAGTTTTACAGGGAAGTCAATAAAAGACCATTGTTAAAATATTGTATATTCGACATGATAAAAGGACTCTTACAATGTCTACATTTTGTAAATGCGAAGTGTACAAGTCTTAGACAACATCAATCTTGTAAATTTTCTACTAGTTTACTTGTACATTTTATAAATAAATCTGCACTTCCTCTCTTAGTTTATCAATATTTTTTTGCTCCTTTTACATGAAAAAAAAAATCAAAGTCTTGCTTCATATATTATATGACCATTCTATAGGTAATGGGTTGATCGTTAGAAAGCTTTTTGCCATTTCGGCTAGCTTTGACTCCATATCATGCATCTTCCTCGTATCTTCTGTGTAGGTATAAGCAGTTAGTTTGGGGGAAAGAAGATCTTGTATTGAACAAGTTGAGCTGCGTGATCCGTAGATTCCATACTTCAATTATATAAGAGATTCTTCCTTTTGTTTCTATGAACAGATCATATTCTACGGAATTGACTTTAGCTTTAAGCCAAATAAATCTTCGCATCTTTTAGTTTCCACGGTTTGACATTCCTCTCGCTGTTTGTCTTGGTCTTAGATATTTTGGGGGCTGATCCGAAAGAATAAGAAGAATAGGACTCTACTTTGTAGGCATTAGGCACCTATACATATTGACTGTTGAATTTGGCCTATTTGCATTGACTTCCATAATGGAGGTACTCCTTTGCGGCTCTTCTTCATCTCAATTGTCAGAGAGTATGAATCCAGATTCACAACTGACTGGTTGTTCAGTCAGTTGGTAGCGGGATGTGCTATTGTGGACTCTTTCATAAACGACCACCGCGTGAACGGATAAAAGCTTGCATCTGCAGTGCAATGCAACAATGCATTACAAATTACTTATTTCTATGAGCGAACTCAACTTGCTAAAGTTAAAAAGGAAAATTACAACAACAAAAAAACCGTGGGCAGCTTTCAAATTGAACCACCTGAAATTATGTTGACTGAAATTACAAACTTAAACCGACAAAAAAACAAATCAGCTGCTTAGTTTAATGCGTACTGTTGAATTAATTATAATGAATAAACAGCGGGGTGACCATGTTTTAGAGATTAATCAAATCTTGGCGTGCAAGTATATACTTCTAATTAAAAGAAATAAAACCATTCTTTTTAAGCATCTATCCTTATCAAATGACTACGGATATTATCAGGGTGTGCGTGTTTTTGTCCTCTTTCTCACGCCTGTAAGAATCAATGAAATGTTATCAAGCAAAAAGTCATTGTTTTTTTCGGTTAGGATACATGGACACTCTTAGATAGACAAGTTCAGCCAAAATTTGTGCCATTTTCTCCGCAAAACCTAAACGATAATGAATTTAAGTGTAATATATTGATGATATGTTCTTCTTATAAAACTCTACATTCCTACAAAAAATGAACACAATTCGAGATGTATAAAACGACCATCCACCCCTTTCAATTTCAGTCGTTAAAAGTTAACGGTTGAAATTAAGATCGCTAGATGGTGAGGTTTGCTATATCGAATTCCGTTCATTTTTTGTAGGAATGCAGAGTCTTATAAGAAAAACATATCATCAAAGTATTACACTTAAATTCGTCTGGGTTTTACGAAAAAAATGACGCAAATCATATCTGATCTTGTCCATCTAAGAATGTCCAATCCTCAGCAAAATTTCCAACGTCATTTAATTTTAGACATTTGAAATGCAGTTGATCAATCCGAAACCAATGACTGACTTGTTGGTACTGGTGGTACATATCATTGCGCCCTTTTGTAGAAGAATCATGTATACTCAACCCCCACTTCACTTAAATGCATGACCAAAGTGATCGAAAATTAATCAACATGTACACTATTGAGAAGAAATGACAAAAGAACACAAAAAATACATGATTCAATTTATTTAGATAGTTTAGCCTTGCATGCACTTGGAGTAGTTAGTAGAATAAATGCAGCCATGTATTTGTAAATGTGTTTTAATTTGCTCTTAAGTTGTGATCATCACTTGTCAGGTCGTTTTCGGATATCCCAAGGTGAGGTCCAGACCTTTTTAAACTAAGACAATTTCAAATATTAATGGAAACAATAAGGATGAATTCCTAACATACAACCAAAAAAACAATAAGATACGAAACCTCAATTTTTTTTAATTTTTTTTATCGGTAAAGATGAATATATTATCAAAAAAAGAGAGCGTACAAAAAGGCTATACCACCCTCAAAGAATACAGGAAAAATAAAGGAAGAAGAAGAGAAAAAAGAGACAAAAGAAGCAACAAGCTACTTCTAAAGTCAAAGATAATCAAAATACATTTTGGGCCAACTAGACAAAACATCCTGGTAGCTATGAGCTTCAAAAATTTTGAATACAAGACACCACATGCATGAAAAGAGTGTACTTGATCCTGTTATGTAAAGATGCTTCAGTGCTCGACTTATTCTAAAAAGTCCTTTCATTTCTTTCCTTCCATATGCACCAAATGATAACTATTGAAATCATGTGCCAAATTTGAAGCTACTGAGTAGAGAGCATAGACAAATCCCAAGACAACAACATAGTAAAAAGGTTTTCGGGCATAACAAAATTCCACTTCAATTTATCCTTGAAATGACTCCAAATTCTACCTGCAAAATCACAATGTAGGAAAAGATGCTCGACTGTTTCATGTTGTGCACAGAACACACAAGTTTGTGACACATTATTGCCTCTTCTTCTCAAAACATCCCTGGTAGGTAAACTTTTATGAGATAAAATTCATAGAAATAAACCAACTTTTGGAGGCAATTTTTGTTCCCAGATGAACTTAAAAATATGTTGTTGATCTTGATCTGAAGTAGAGACTGTCAACGAATCATAAATTGAACTGACAGAAAACTAACTTTTGTTTCCAACAGACCAACATATTTCATCTGGAACTGTAGCATTGATGACCACCAAATTCAAACAATTTTGAAGAGAAGAAAGTTCAGTCCTTGCCAGAGAATTCAATCTTCTAGGAACAAACAAATTCCAGGTATCTGTATCTGCATTGTAAACCTCAACTACCTTAGTTCCTTTGATCTTGACACTAAGAAAAGATTAGGATATTTTCTGCTTAGAGGAATCTCAGCTAGCCAAAAATCATTCCAAAAACTGATGGTATTACCAGAATTGACTTTGAAACGAATGTGACTTCTAAAGATTGAAATGCACTTCATTATGCCCTTCAAAAGAGACCTGTCATGGGTGATTTTAGGGACTTTAGAGAACCAATCTGAGATATCAATTCCATTTTTTTGCACAATAATTTTCTTCCACAAAACATCATCTTCATTTGCAAACATCGAAAGCCATTTAGTAAGGAAAGCAATATTCATCTTTTTGAGACTCTTAACACCAAGACCACCATATTTTTTCATTCTTTGAAGAGCAGGCCAATTGACTAAGTGAAGTTTCTTTTTACCCTTATTGTCATTCCACAGGAAGTTCCTCATTATTTTCTCTAAAGTCTTAGCCACTGAAGCTGGCATAACAAAAAGAGACATATAATAGACAGGTAAACTAGCCAACACACTGTTTATGAGAGTGATTTTACCTGCTCTGCTGAGAATTGTCTTTTTCCATCCTGCAAGTTTTTTTAGAAAGCTCTCAATAACTTTGTCCCATTTAAGAATTCCTCCACTTTTATCTCCTAAAGGAAGCCCCAAATAAGTGGTAGGCAAAACACCAGTATAGCAACCCAAAATAGAAGAAAACTGTATAATTATCTCCATCATATCCCACTCCATAAATTGCACTTTTTGCAAAATTAATCTTTAAATATGTTAACTGCTCAAAGGCTAAAAGAAAAAAATTTAAATTCCTGACTTGTTCAATATCTGCATCTAGAAAGATTAATGTATCATCTGCAAATTGCAGATGACTCACAGAATTTCCATCATCAGCCACATTAAAACCAGAAATCAGACTCTGATCTTGAGCTTGCTTGATCATGTAAGAAAGAGCTTCCCCAACAAGAAGAAATAAGAAGGGAGATAAGGGATATCCTTGTCTAATTCTTTTCTTAGACTTGAAATAACCAGTTGAAGAACCATTCACTAAGACTGAGAATCTAACCATTTCAACACAACATTTCTCCCAAGACCTTCATTTATCACCAAACTCCATTTTTAGCTAGAATTTCATCAAGAAAATCTCAGTTAACATGATCAAATGCCTTCTCAAAATCTACTTTAATCAGTAGACCAGGTTTGCCACTCCTCAACCTTGAATCAATGACCTCATTTGCAACAAGTACTCCATCCAAAATTTGTCTCTGTTTTATAAAAGCATTTTGTTGTGAAGAAATAAAATCTGGTAGAACAGTTTTGAATCTGTCAGCTAGAATCTTTGAGATAATTTTGTAAGCTCCATGAACCAAACTTATAGGCCTTAAATCTTTAATCTCCTCAATATTATCCTTTTTTGGTATCAAAGCTATAAAAGTTTTCTGGAGCCTCCAATCTAATTTTTTTTTTGTGTTGCGATTCTTGAATAACCTTCAGTAAATCCTTCTTTATAATCTCCAGACTTTGACATAAAATGAAAAAGCGGGGGTTTAACAACCTCACACAATATTTCAATTAGCAATCTGTATGGACTAACTACAATATACTTTCTAGATAATCAACTAGACAGTCAGAATCAATCTAGATAAAAGTATATCAAAGAGTTAATATCTCAATCTCTCGATTTGATCTATACTCAAGCAAATGGAAATCTGCGAGTCTTTATCAAATACTAGAGAGATAAACTTGGATGGTACCAAAGACCAATATCCAAGTGTCAATCAATTTAAATCAACAACCAAAGGTTGGATATTCTAATTGATTGATCTTAACGCACAACCTGTGATATTTCAATTATATAACAAAATATAATGTGGAATAGAAATAACACAGAGACCGGAGATTTTGTTAACGAGAAACCGCAAATGCAGAAAAACCCCGGGACCTAGTCCAGATTGAACACCACACTGTATTAAGCCGCTACAGACACTAGCCTACTACAAACTAACTTCGGTCTGGACTGTAGTTGAAACCTAATCAATATCACACTGATCAAGGTACAGTTGCGCTCCTTAGTCTCTGATCCCAGCAGGATACTACGCACTTGACTCCCTTAGCTGATCTCACCCACAACCAAGAGTTGCTACGACCCAAAGTCGAAGACTTTAATAAACAAATTTGTATCACATAGAAAAGTCTACGATGATAGATAAATCTGTCTCCCACAGATAAACCTAAGAGTTTTGTTCCGTCTTTTGATAAAATTAAGGTGAAGAGAAACCAATTGACAACCCGGACTTATATTCCCGAAGAACAACCTAAAATTACCAATCACCTCACAATAATCTAAATCGTATGGTAGCGAAACTAGATATTGCGGAATCACAAACGATGAGACGAAGATGTTTGTGATTTCTTTTTATCTTGCCCTATCGGAGATATAATCTCAAGTCTATTCAATTGAACTCGTATGATAGAAAATGGCAAGATCAGATCGCTCAACTACAAGAGAAGTGGTTTCGTCTGGCTTCACAATCCTAATGAAGTCTTTCAGTCGTTAACCTATAGGATTTCGAGAAGAAACCTGAGGTTAAAGGAGAATCAACTCTAGCAAAACCAACTAGTATCACACAGGAGGTGTGGGGATTAGTTTTTCCAGTTGCTAGATGTCTCCTTTATATAGTTTTCAAATCAGGGTTTCAATCCAAGTTACCTTGGTAACAAAGCATTCAATATTCACTGTTAGATGAAAAACCTGATTTAACCAAGCTAATATCTTTCAACCGTTAGATGGAAACTTAGCTTGTCACACACAAATGAAATGTATTTCATTTAGGTTTGAGTAACCGTACCTAAACGTGTACACTTAGTTGGTTCACAAATAGTTAACCAATGGTTAGCCATATGAGTACTTCCATATTAACCGTATTCATCTTCTTCCCATAACTAGTTCAAATGACTCATAAGAACTAGTTGATGAGTTGTTCAATTGCTTAGGTCTTTATGAATAGACACAATTGAATCAAAATCGGTTTGGTTCACTTGAATCAATTCATGAACAATATAGCCACGGTTGCAAATATTGCATTCCTTATTGATTTATTGTTTAATTTCATGATCTTCAAATTTGAGAAATATAACCAGCTTGGGTACGCGTACGGGTACGTGTACCATAGCTACCAGATTGGAGTTTAGAAACTCCGCAAATATTTTCGGTCGAAAACTTCCGTGGGTACGCGTACGGGTATCCGTACCTAAGGTGACTGGTTTAACAGTTTGCAAGCTACAAACTCAGCAGAAATTTTCGGTTCGAAAACTTTCGCTGGTACGCGTACGGGTACGTGTACCCAACCTGTGTCCTTCACCAATACCGTATGCACACACTTGGTTTCCGGCACATGGATTTATACACTAATGTGTGAACACACTATATATGCTTATTCCGTAGTTGGTTACGTAATCTCAACTCTACATTTCAGTCATTGAAACATTCTTCTATAATGTTATAACAGTCGTCATTCACAACTATCGTCATCAAAGCTATTTTCAAGATTGAAACGTCATCATGACTTTCGTCACGGGTAAAGATGAATAGTGGTTAAACCGAAAGCTTACCAGCACATATTTCGATAAAAATATAGGAGAGTAAACTCCGCTCGAAATAGCAAATGTGTATGTAAGAAAACTATCATACTTATACGACTTTGTCTCAAGAGTAGGAGATAGAGTAGATAGATTTTTGAGTGATATGTAAATTCAAGTCTCCACATACGTTTTAGTCGGATGAAGTTCCACTGGTTCCTTGAATAGTTCTTCGTCTTCGTAAGATGATCGCCATGGAGTCTGGAGCTCAACTACACTAAACTGTCCTAAATCGAGACTTAGATATAAGTAGTCTATAAATCAATACATATAGTTTTGACAACTAAACTTGACAAACATGCTTTAGATAGCAACGCATGTGAGTTCGACCGAGAAATGCTCTAACATAAAAGCTTATGGGAAAACCATCAGGCCCTGGTGCTTTTGATTGACCAAATTCGTTATTGTTGTTAAGCATTCATCATCATAAATATCACTTTCCAACGTTTACTTAGTAACTTCAGAAATTTAATTAAAATGCATGAAGTCCATAGAGACATTTCTTGCAGATTGGGATTGAAAAATATCTTGAAAAAACTACACAATATCTTCCTTGATCTCTCTTTCTTCAAAAGTCATAACTTTATTGACCTTGATTGCACCTATGAAACTCTTTCTTCTTCTTTCAGTATATAGTCTGTGAAAATATCTTGTATTGTCATCCTGATTTTGCATTAGAGTAACCCTGGCCCTTGCTCTCCATTTCTCTTGTTTAATAACAGACAGATTGCAATACTCCTTCCTTGCTTGTATCCTTGTTTCCCATTGTAATTCTGTAAGCCCATTGTTAATATCTTCCTCAGCATCAAGAAAAACAAAAGTGTCTTCCAGTTCTTCTATCCTCTTATCCAGATCACCAAATTCCTGTTTGCTCCAAAGCTTAAGTTTAGGCTTTAACAACTGCATTTGCTTACAAAAAATGAAACCTGCTCCTCCTGAAACATTAATAGAAGACCAAGCAGTTGAAATAAAATCAATGAAATTAGGAAGAGAGCACCAGTATGACTCACAGTGAAATGGACCAAGACCTAACTTAACACCATCACAGAAAAGAGTAATTGGAGAATGATCAGAGCAAGGTCTTGGAAGTACTTGTTGCATAACCTATTTAACTTTCTCATCCCAGCAGTAATATCCCCTCCAGTAGTTCTTTCATGAATGAACCTAATTTCATTAAAATCTCCTCCAAGGACCCATGGCAGATTCCAGTAACTTCTTACCTCTTCAATTTCTCTCCAAAACAGTTTTCTTTCACTAGTATTATTAGAATTAGGAGAATATATACCAGTGAATATCCGTTCAAACTTAGTGTCACAATTCTGACAAAGAATAGTAATTGAATAGTGACCAACAAGGGAATCAAGAACATAATTTTGGAGTCATCCCATCAACAAAAAATTCCCCCAGATCTTCCTACTGATCGAGCATCAAGCCATTTCACATTTTTATTTCCCCAAGTTTGCCACACAATCAAATTTGTACATTGTTGAAGCTTAGTTTCCTGAAGAAGAAAAATACTAGGCTTCCAATCCCTAACCTTCTTTTTGATAATATCTCTTCTATTCAAATCATTCAGACTCCTTAC
Organism: Papaver somniferum; assembly: GCF_003573695.1. Lineage (NCBI taxonomy): Eukaryota > Viridiplantae > Streptophyta > Magnoliopsida > Ranunculales > Papaveraceae > Papaver > Papaver somniferum. Next base: position 15,341,372 of record NC_039366.1, read on the forward strand.
ATTCCAGCAAACAATCTTAAAATCCATAAAGATTAAAAAACCAAAAAACCCAAAGAACAGAAGGTGAGTTAAGTGAATTTACCCTTTTCTTCTTTGAAGTTCTTAAGATGGTCTTTCATAATGTCCGTCATTACTTCGACACTTTCTTCTTCATCTCCTTTAAGAATAATCCAAGTCTTGGGCCCAATTTGATCATTTGAGTTACAATGTCCTCAAATTTCCTTCTTAAAACTAGATCAACCTTATTTTTCACCATTTCCCATTGACTTTGAGATGAATTATCTCTAACAGAAATTTCAGAATCATTTGAAGAATTGAATGTTGAATCTTCTAATAATAATACTCCATTAAACCATGCATCTAGCTTTTCGAGGTAAGGTATAAAAACCGCCTCTTTCAGATAATCATCAACATCTTCCTGACAAGAAAAATTTAATAAAGTAGCCGTTGAAGAGTTAGAATTTGAATCCTTAGGACCGTTGAGATGAGTTGGTATCTTTAACGCTGGAGCTGGCCCCAAAATAGATTTTGAGGTGCCGGGATCCAAAATATGGATTCTTCTATCCTTCCGTTTTGGCTCCATAATAAAATTCAAATTCAAATTTGAATTCCAATTTATAACCACAGAGGAAGAAATATTCTTTCCGTTACTCTTCCAATTATTCTCGCGCAAAGATTTTTCTGAACAAGAAACTTTGTTGGAATTACTCGAAATTAATTGAGTTTGTTGTACACTCGGCCATCCAATATGGAAAGAAGAAGATATCTTTGAAGAATCAAAAATTCTCTCAATTGGGTTAAATGAGGAAAACCTATTTTTTTTTGAATTTTTGATTAGGAACTCCATTGATAAAATCTAAAGGTCAGATAAGAATAGGAAAAGATTGATCCTTGAAACATAATAGACTTGTAACTTCTTGTTGATCAAAATCTTGAACCAAAATACGGATAGCTGAAACATCTTCACATGCAAGTGTTGATGTATGAACCTTTATTAGACCTCCAAACTTCATACCAATCATCTCAAAAAATTCATCGCACCATAAGGCACCCCTTTGATTTCAATCCATGCACCTTCTGGACTTTTTGATGATGTTGATACAGTATTGACCGAAGGCCACCACAGGACAAGTCGAATACTAACTCCTTCCACAGACCAAAAACCCCTACTGAGGAAGATATTTCTTTTCTCCAGTGACGAGAAAAAGAAAGCTTTATTATCCTTAAAAGAGTATAAATCGAACTCCGATTGAAGAGAAAATCTTTCAACATAGCATTTCCTAACTAACTCGATGAAGTTACAGGATGAGATGAATCAATGATAATAGCATTATCCCAGTTATTACCTTTCGTATTATCTGTTGCTGAAGCTTTAATAACATCATTTGAAATTACAGACGTCTTCTTCTTTTTAAACGACTTTTCTTTCTCAAAATCTTGTGTTGATGATGACTGCTCAGCAGAAGCTTGACCAGAGAGAATTTTATGAAAGTTTGAAACAAATATTTTTCGAATATCATTGCCTTTTGCAGCTGGCATTATTGTGAGATATTTTTTTATTATTTGAAGAAATGGAAAGACGAAAAAATTCCCCATACTTGTTTGAATCACGAGCAAGAAGAAGATGTTCTGAGTCTTTATGAAAGATCTAGTGCCATGCTCCGTAAAAATCCTTTTTTGATTCCTTCCTCATTATATTTTTTACCCATATCAGAGCGGATTTGCTCAAGTAAAACTGAATCAAAAGCTTAGTGTTTCTAGTTTCTTCTTTGAAAAGAAAACCTCCAGAAGATTTGCTTATGACAAACGCTTTGTATTCACATTCAACAACAGATGAGGCAGGATTAGATTTTTTTTTATGAGAAACTGAGATCCAACCTTCATCTTGCGCTTCATTAGTATTTGCAACTGCTTCTTCTGTTGAAGTATCCAAAGAACTAGAGACTTTTTTTCCTGAAACCACCACAACCCAGCTTTTTTCACCTCCTAAATTTGTCTTCCCATTGTCAATCTGCTTCCCGATCTGCTTCCCTTGCTGATCATCCTCCTTCTGCTCCTTGCTGGGAAAAACCAAATCCTGAACCATTTTTGCCGCGAGAAAACCGAACATTCTCTTTCCTAAACCACAAGAGACAATATCCTTTCGAAAATTATTCTTTTCTGAAAAATCAATGGGTATCGGATCAGTGGAAACATCAATTTGTTGTCAGGGTACTAAAAATTAAATGTTTATGGACCTTTGTCTTCGTCTCAAGTTGATGGATCTTCTCAATTGAAAGATCTCCTATTAAACATTTTCCCTCAAAGATTGTTAATCTTCCTTTCCTTTGACTTGGTTTGGGCCACGACAACATCTAGATGTTAACGACTATAACTTGTGAAATTACTTGGACCCTTACCAACGACCATTTATTTTACATAGACTCGAACAGTAATATCTTTTTCCTGCGTTCTTGTGCCAAAGATCTTATTGTTTCTGAAGGAACTTGAGCTACATCACTTTTCAATATCCATTCATGAGTCTCAATGTGTCTCCGCACCCGTTGAGAATAGCCATTTGGAATATTTTTTTCCTTCTTTTTTGTATAAAAATAGTTATTTCTAAAACCACCCAACATCTAAGCGGCAAGCTTCATAGCGTTGAGAATAACCATTTTTTTTTATTTTTTCTCACCCTCAAACCCACGTTCAGAAAAGTTCACGCTCGCGCCCATTTTTTAGGATAAAATTTCTTTGAAATCCATATTTTCTAAAATTATGTATTTCGTTTTTTTCTTCATATCCCACGATTAAACCAGGTTTCCCTATTTTGTATCTCATAAGGTTTGGACAAGGTATAGATCTGATGCAGATTCAATAAATGGATTCCGGTGGTTGAGAATTGATGTGTTACTCTGCAGAGAAGTTCATGGCAGCAGAAACAACAACATCACCGAGATCTGGTAGTAACAACGGTGGTGGTGATTCATACATCGACAGTTTGTTTGACATCTAAGTTTGAAATCCGGTACGAAGGTGTCCTTTATAACATCAATCCTGAAGAATCTAGCATCGGATTAAGAAATGGTTCGTCTTTTTTCCCTCCTCTTTTACTGCCAGGTTTGTTGGATCGTGGTAAATTAAATTCATGAGTTCTGGGAGTTGGGTTTGAAATTAGTTTGATTTTCTTGTTGATTTAGGTTTGGATTATATGATATTTTCGATCTAAAAATTATGAGTTCGAAATAGAGCAAAGATTGAAGAGAAATTTGGGAGAAGATGGAAGAAATATGAGATGAGTTTGTGTTCAATTGCAAATCAGTTGGAGTTGAGGATGTTTCTGATATTCAAGATAGAATTAGGTTTTTGTTGTTGGTTATTGAGAGCCATAGGAATCATGTGGTGTTCTTGTTGTTAATGGAAATGGGTGTTAACACTGTTAGATGGAGTGTTGTAGTTGCAGTTTTGATGATAATGTAACTGGATGGATTTTTAGAAATGATGAATGTATCTGGTGATGACTGAAGAGATCTCAGAAGAGGTTTCGTGTCGGTGTTCTTGAGAAATCCAGATGGAGATGGGATGAAGAATGTTTAACTAGATGTATGCTTAGGATTGATTGAATGTGATTGTACATTACAAAAAGGGAAGAGCTACATAATGGATAAGATGTGATTTGCAGGTGGAGTAGTGGATTCAGATGGTTTTGACTTCGAAAACTGGTAGTAGTGGATTGAGAAGCTACGGATGGAAGATAATGGTTGGATAAGTTGAGTTTGAGGAGTTGGCGTTATTGTTTGGGAAGCTACGGATGTATTGGTGTTGGTCATAATGGTTGAATAATTTGTTATGCAGCTATGAAAATGGATGCATAACCTAATATGCATCTAGAAAATTTGTTGCATAACTTGTTATGCCGTCCAGAAAACGGTTGCATAACACATTATGCAACAACTTTTTTGTTACTATTGAAACCAACAAAAACAAAGACTGCATAACTTGTCATGCACCTACAATAATATACATAACATGTTATGCAGACATGAAAGTGGATGCATAACCTGATATGCATCCGAAAATATGGTTGCTGATATGTATAATAAACCTCAATCGCACGGTGCATATGGTGTATAATAAACCATATGTATAATATGGTTGCTGATATGTATAATATGGTTGCTGATATGTATAATAAATATGGTTGCTGATATGTATAATAAACCGAAAATATGTAGACAGAGGCAAGTACGGGTCGAACCCACAGGGAGCGGTGGAAATACTCTAATCAGTATCTTTAATAAACTAACAAGAAATGATGTTTTTGGATTTTTGAAATAATAATAACAGAAAAATAAACTAAACTAACAAAATGAATTCAATGGAAGCGTCGGTAACTAGGGTTCTATGGTATCCACTACTATCTCTATTTAATTCCTGAAATGAAACATAATCCATGAATTATTTATCCTTCGTTCTATCGACCTCACCTATTATATGTATTAGAGTCGCAAATATCACTGGGACGCCCTAAGCATGACACATCAAAAGATTAAACCGAAGCATGACCATAAAATTGCATTAGTGAGAAAGTTATACGAAACTAAAGTATTGGTACACAATTATTATATGTCTCTTCTAAGCATAACCCATCAAAGATATTTACCCAAGCATGGAATTATCAAATAATGAGATAAAAATAAATTATGGACCTAACAATTAGGCACAAAGGTTATTGTAAACCGTAGAAGAAACAACGCATATCATTGTTAAATCAATAAATAAAATCATGGAAGTAATCTATTCAAATCATAATGATCTTTGCTCAATATTACTCAAATCAAAATAGCCGATTATCCATGTAGTTTCAAACCATAAAAACCCTAGTTACAAAGATTTAGCTAGACATGGCTTTCTCAAAAGCCATAAACATATGAAAAATAATCACAAGCCAATCAAAATCAAAGCTTCAAACCCTGGTCTTTGCATATTGTTGAAGACGGCTCTGCAGCCGCAGCCTCCAGACAAAAGCACTCCCCAAAACCGGCCTCCCTTTCTTCTGTTTCTGTTTGTCTCATATATAGGTGCTGCCAACTGATCTATTAAGCCCTAGCAAACTAACAAGGCCCAGTCCATTAGTCTTCTCACACTCGACCACGGCACCAGTTTCTATTCTATTTCAGAGCCATACTCATCATTGACTGCCAGCTCTCTATGTCGCAAACTCGAATAACCAATACCAGCAAATTGAATCCAACGCTGTCAGTAAGCCCATCACAGCCACCATCTTCTGAGCACCTTCCTCCACTGTCAACAGCTCCCATAACTAATTCAACTCAGCCAACAAAGAGAACACCTTTAATAAAAACCGAACCCAGTCATTTTCATTTGTTTGAACGCCATCAAAGAACTGCATTTCAGCTCCCAACTTCAACTGTTGTTTCTGCCAATCGGTCATTAATCGAGATACCAAGAACTTTGTGCAACTGATTATAAAGCACGCCAACCTTCCATCTTCAGTTCGAGCAGTGGCCATCACTTCCCATGCAGCCTTCTTCTCTTTTCCGTCTCATTGGATGAACTCCATTACCACAGTCACCACTCATACTTCTTAACTCCACAGTCACCACAGTTCGGAAGAAGACATCGAACTCAAACAACTGAGAGTGACAGAATAAGTAAAATTACCTTGCAAAGAGCTGCTGCCATGATGACGACTTCCAAATCCAACTCCTTTCGGAATCCGGCAACAGCACTATCTCTATCTCGGACACGACTTCACAGCTCAGCCAATAACCATCTCAGCTACAATTCCCCACACCCATTCTTCTTAAATAATCTCATCTTCAGTTCGTTGTTGTCGAGCTTCCGGCATAACTTCGTCTCCATTTTCTTCCTTTTAGTTTCAAACCTGGACAGCATACCACTGAAGCTTGAATTCAGCTTCTTTACTGCGAACAATCAACACCATAAATTAGTCGAACCCATTCTCATTTAGTTCATCTCACATACGAGCCTAAATCTTCATCTTCATCTCGACCCTTAACAGTTCACTGGTCTCTTCTTCTGCTCTTCTTATTTTCGTCTCAACACCACTGATCACCACCTGCAGCTCCATTACTGCCGTCTCGACACCATCTCCGTCCACCGAAAACCTCCACATTCACTGCACGTTGCTGTGTGTTCTTCCATTATGGACTGAGGCAGCAACAAACAGCACCATCTGCAATTTCTTCTCGACTGGCAGCAGAAGCTCCATCAGAACCTCCTTCATTACCGGCTACAGATTCATCTCAACCGAGTTTCAAAGAAAACTCAGGTCCTTTTTCTCAAAATAATAAGAAAAGGTATCTAGTGTACGCCCAAGAATATGCACTCCCATGGTCAGGTGTCACTCAAATGGACCAAGGAGTGGTACCCCTTAGGTGCACAGCACTAAATGTTCTAATGGTTCACTGCTTTAACACAGAAAACTCTTTGTTTCCCTGTTTTGCTTCCTAACCATGAGTTGTAGCCAAGCAGGTGTCCGTGAGACATTAACTCGGAAGCAAGCCCCATGTGTGAGCCACTTTGATGATTTTCGTCCCAAACTCACTTTAAGCAGCAATTTAGGCGTTTATTTTCCGGATGATTGAATTCGGTCGTACTTTCTACAAAAGTACTAAAATGGTGTTATTAGCCAACATATCGAGTCCTAGATAATATAAATATGGGCGTCAAATGTAGCACATACGTGCTTATCAGTTGCATAACGCATTATGCATCAAATTTATCTGTCCGCACTAAAATCAACCAAAACAATGGCTACATAACCTGTTATAGATGCATAACTTGTTATTCAGTCGAGAAAATGGTTGCATAATTCGTTATGCGTCTTTTTTTTCTGTTGGATTCAGGCATATACAACATTTTAGTGGCTGCATAACCAAAATAATAGATGCATGAACAAAAATATGGTTGCATAAAGTGTTATGCATCTTTTGTGGTGTATGCATATTGTGTTATGCATCTTTTTTGGAGGCTGCATAACGAATATGTAGTCAGTTTTCGAAAATTTCGCCTAAAATGATGATCATCTCCGATTTTTTTCGTGAAAAACAAAAGTTTGATATTTTTGTTTGTACTGGTTGTGTAGCTTTCTTTAAAAGCTTTCCAATGATATGAAATTCGTAAAATTCTAAGGCGCGGTTTTTTAGACATGTTATATTCAAGTTTACTTTACAATTATACTCCTGAAAAATTAGGATGCATAACCCATCATGCAAACGTTTTTCATAATTTCAGTTATTATGGGTGTCACTGTAACCCAAAAATGTTTTGGACCTGACGATAATTTTTTTTTTGTGGGCCTTAGCCTAACTTCCCCGTGATGAATAACTAATTTTGGGATACATGTAATTAGCTTTCCATTAACAAGCACCCAAAATGCAAATTAATACAAAATCCAATGGACAAATGAATCTTCAATATTGTATACGGTATTATCATTTTATTTCGTTATGTTTATAGAAAAATATGATTTTTTTTAATTTTTCTTTTTGAAGTAGAATGGTTAAAATTTTATTCAAAAGAAAAAAAGAAAAACAGATGAGAGCGCCTGATGTAGTTTTTACAAGTGATAAGTATGGATTCGCTTCGCGGACTATTTTCTAAGATTTAGTCTTAAGATTGACTAAAGAAAATACTAATGAACTTGATTTTTTTATTTATCAAGGAGAGGCTAACCTAGGGTTTTGGATTCCACTACTTTTGATGGTTATAAAATTAACAATTTATTATCTCAAACAATTACTCATAAAATAATCAAACCATATTGAACCAAATCTCATGATTTGGAAGATAAAACGTTTAAAATTAATTATGCGACTCTCGTCGCGACACAAAAATATAACCTCCTTCACTTATAAAAGATCAATAATTTCAAAACTTTCCATAACAATTAAAACGAAGCATTTATAGAAGAGAAATTATTAGTTATGAACAACACAAATAATAGAGTAATCATTGTCTAAGAAATAAAACTATTAATAATTCATATCAAATATACTCCAAAACCCTAGAAAATAAGTTAGCTAATCATGAATCGAAAATTGGAGAAATATTGGTTATTCATTGTATTCAAAAAGAGCAAAGATTGCTTAAAATTGTTCTGCAGTCGCTAAAAGTGTTTATTGACTGAATCAAACAGTTCCACTACTAATGACATAAAATTGCTAAAAGTACAGGAGTCTTTGGACATGAAATCCTGATTTGAATGCCATGTGTGACAAGAAAAGTTTTAAAAGGTCCTTTTACGAAGTCAGAAGCTCCATCAGCTTGAAAAGATATGATTTTGGTAGAGAACATATTTTCAGTAAGATTTTTAAAGTGAGAGAAACTCTGAACAACATCAGATTTCAAATGCATTGGATAAATCCAGGTAAATATACTAAAATCATCTATAAAAACAATGTAATATCTATAGAGAAGAAGCTGGAGCTGTTCACCAAACATCACAATGAACAAGTGAGAGTGGTGTAAGACAATGAATAGAAGATAATGCAAAAGGAAATCTCTTACTTTTAGCTAGCTGACATGAATCACATACAGAGGAGGAACAAAGACAGTTTAAAATAATGTGATTGGAATTATGCAATAATTGAACAATTTTGGTGGCTGGATGCCCCAATCTGTCATGCCATAAAGGAACAGAAGCATAATAAGAGGTACATATCCATGATGAGATAAAGAGAAAGTTGCTGAAAAAGCGGGGGTCTAACAACTACACCCAATAATTCGTTTGCCAATCTGAATGGACTAACTCCAATATACTTTCAAGAGAATAAACTAGACATTCAGACTCAATCTTAAGAAAAGTATATCAAAGAGTTATATCTCAATTGCTCGATTCAATCTGCAATCAAACAAATAGAAAAAGATTTACGATTTCCAACTATTACTTTATCCTTGCTAACATTAGGAGATGAGGTCTGCAACAATGACTGATCCCCTGCCATGTGAGTTATTACACCAGAGTCAGATAACCAATGAGAAGAAGATGATGTTTAGGGAGTATCAGTAACTGAGACAAATCTCATAGAAAGGCCAGCAAATTCTTTCTCAACCACCACAACATTTCCAGATTGATCCATAGCATGAAGATTTGTAGAATGATCGAGAACATGATTCAAAAAGCGGGGGTCTAACAACCACACCCAATATTTCTCTTAGCAATATGTATGGACTAACTCCAATATACTTTTAAGAGAATCAACTTGACAGTCAGACTCAATCTTATTAAAAGTATATATCAAAGAGTTATATCTCACTTTCTTGATTCAATACTTACTCAAGCAAATAGAAATCTGCGAGTCTAATTGAATACAAGAGAAATCACTTGAACGGTACCAAAGACCAATGTTTAAGGATCAATCAATTTCAATCAACAACCAAAGGTTGAATTTCCCAATTGATCGATTCAACATACAACCTGTGATATTACAATTATATAACAAAATATAATGCGTAAAAGAAATAACACAGATACCAGAAGTTTTTTTAACGAGGAAACCGCAAATGCAGAAAACCCTGGGACCTAGTCCAGATTGAACACATACATTAAGCCGCTACAAACACTATCCTACTACAAACTAACTTCGGTCTGGACTGTAGTTGAACCCCAATCAATCTCACACTGATATAAGTTACAGTTGCGCTCCTCACGTCTCTGATCCCAGCAGGATACTACACACTTGATTCCCTTAGCTGATCTCACCCACAACTAAGAGTTGTTACGACCCTAAGTCGAAGACTTTAATAAACAAATCTGTATCACACAGAAAAGTCTACGGTAATAGATAAATCTGACTCCCACAGAAATACCTACGAGTTTTTGTTCCGTCTTTTGATAAATCAAGGTGAACAGGAACCAATTGATAACCCGGACTTATATTCCCGAAGAACGACCTAGAATTATCAATCACCTCACAATAATCTTAATCGACTAGCGAAAGAAGATATTGCGGAATCACAAACAATGAGACGAAGGTGTTTGTAACTTCTTTTATATCTTTCCTATCGGAGAAATAAATCTCAAGCCAATCTTACGATTGTACTCAAATACGATAGAAACAACAAGATCATATCACGCAACTACACAGAAAATAGTTGGGTCTGGCTTCACAATCCCAATGAAGTCTTCAAGTCGTTAACCTACAGGGTATCGAGAAGAAACCTAAGGTTAAAGAAGAATCGACTCTAGATAATACAACTAGTATCACATAGGAGGTGTGGGGATTAGGTTTCCCAGTTGCTAAAGTTCTCCTTTATATAGTCTTTCAAATCAAGGTTTGCAATCAATGTTAGCTTAGTAACAAAGAATTCAATATTCACCGTTAGATGAAAACCTGCTAATATCTTTCAACCGTTAGATCGAAAATTAGCTTGTTACACACAAATGAAATGCTCGTTTTAGGTTTGTGTAACCATACTGAAACATGTACATTTAGTTGGTTCAACAGTAGTTAACCAAATGGTTAGCCATATGAGCACTTTTATATCAACCATATTCTTCTTTACCACAACTAGTTCAAATGACGCAAATGAACTAGTTAGAGAGTTGTTCAATTGCTTAGATCTTATAGAAGTATACAATAAACAATCGAAGCAAAAATGATTTGATTCACTCGAATCAATTCATGAACTTTATAGCCACAATTTGCAATTATGCATTCCTTAGTTTATATAAGTTTGAGTTCACGAATAACTGTTTTTAGAAAATAACCAACCTAAGTACGCGGACTGGTACGCGGACTTAAGTACCCGGAATAAGTTTGTTTTCAGTTCACAAACTCCAGCAGATTTTCACGGGACGTGAACTTCCGATGGTGCGCGTACTCGTACGCGGACTTTATTTCCATTTTTTCTGAGCAGCAAAGTACGCATCCTTTGGTTCAAGGAATAAGGACTTACACATATGTGATACTACACAATGTTTATATCCTTCCAAGGTTATATATTCTAAACTCTCATTTCAATACTTATAGTTTTGATCACTAACATTGACAAACATGCTTGAGATAGCAACGCATGCGACTTCGACCGAGCAGTGCTCTAACAATCTCCCGCTTCGTCAATTTTAGTGACAAAACTATCAATACATATGGAATACAAAATAAATAAATAAACTTTGTAGCTTCTCTTCCACATGTCTGATCTCCTTGGTTCTTCAACATTACTCGAAATCTTCGTCACTTCTAAGTACTCCAATGATTACAAAGGTTGTAAGTTTAGCATCATCGTTGTTGAAAATCCGTAGCTATAACAATGAGAAAATAAGAATTCTCAATCATTGTTACACAGTGTCATAGTATTATTACACAGCATCAAAGTTTAATTGTATCACAAATTTGACAACAATACTATGGTGATATGTATCACTCCCCCTTAGTCAATACTCCATCTCACATGGAAACCACTCCCCTTTACATAATGATCCGAAAACCATATGTATTTGTAGTGTGAACTACATTAATTTTCCCCCTTTTTGTCAATAAAATTGGCAAAGGTACGAAAACTAGTGGGATCCTAATGAAATTTCCATAGAGACATTTCATGACCAAAAGCAAGCACATATCAACTTTTTAGATGCAATCATAAAGCCAAAGCTAAATGCTTTCATCAAGGAGTTTATAAAGATACAAGATAAACCCTATGGTATTCCACATCCCTACTCCCCACACAGATTTGGAAATTAAGCACAAGTTAAATTAAGAACTCTCCCTCATAAAATGTCATTCCCGAAAGAACAACAAGAGCGACCTTAATTTCACAAGAAAAGAAGGATTTCTTTAGACATAGTCAAATCACATACGAATATGAATTTGAATCAAAAAATACTCAATTAAATTTACCACAAGAAAAACTATGACTAATTTAATTGGAAATTCTCAACATAAGAAAACTTACGGAGTAACAACTAAACGAACCAAAAGAGAATGATTAATTTAGTTGGTTATGCTCGACATAAGGAACTTTACGGAGCAACAACTAAGTTAATCAAAAGAGAATGATCAACCCAGTCGGTTGTGCTCAACAAAATAGGCCTTATGGAACAAACACAGTATATGTACAAAAATGTGGATCGAAGATCGACCAAATACTGCGGAATAGACAAGGATTCATCCTATTTTCCATCACTATTTGCACAATGACATACAATAGACATAATCCTTGTGAACAAAAGCTTTATCCTTTCTTCCATCAAATATGACATAAAAGGCTTTAACTTTTGTAATGTCAAAAGTTCATTCATTCTTTTATCAATACATGCATATCGACATACGAAAGACTTAACTTTTGACAAAGTATGGGACAATCATAGTTCATGGATGCAAACACATATATCCCATAACATATTTGCAATATATAAAACCATAAATATTAATACTGCAAAAATCATCTTTCAAACAATTTTAGAATTTAACCAAATAAACCTAAAAAAAAAGATGAAAACGTTGGACATGGCTATGTGTAATCACAATAATGGTTATTCCAAACTCTAGTTATTCTTCCTAAAAACTCAAGAATAAAATTCTCATAAGAAGATTTACTAGACAAAATAAAATCAAAGTTCACTGAGAACCTCATACCTTTCAATGAATCCGTCAAAGAAGGTATCACTGATTTCCTTTACTCTCTTGACCGTAGACACTCCATGTTCGTGAGTTAGAACACTAAATTTACGATCAACAACCCAAGCAAGCTGTCTAACCTTAACAAAATCCATGATGAGCTTCTTTTGATTCCGTATCAGAATATTCTGATTAGCAAGGATTCTGGCCTGACCATCTAAGAGTTGGTTTATTTGCAGTTGAAGATTCGCAAACTCTACCTTTGAATCGTTCTGAAAACGAGTTAAATCCTTGACAGAATCATCAATCCAAGAGTTGTAATCCTTTCTTTCAAGCATCATTTTTAGAACTTGCTCTTGAATAGACTCACGTCCATGAGTGTCTTCCTCCATATCAAGATGCACAATCTCTTGAGATTTTGCAGAGTTCTCCATATGATTGTTTTTTTTAGGGATGGATTAATACAATATAATATGTATATGTACTAAGAGAAGACACTTCTCATTAAGGAAACCATATGAATTCACAGGAGTAGGACACAGACGTTCACAGACCGTTTACAAGAGAAAGATGGAAAAGGGAATTTAATAAGAAAAACACAATGTTTGTCAATATAGCTCAATAATCATTAAATTAGAGCCTGAGTTATGTCAGTTGCCTATCTCAGATTGATTGACAAAAGAGAAACAACACAAAAATATACAACAATTATTTCGACTCCCATAATCATCATCCTTGTACTTCTCAAGATAGATTCAAGGATGGCGTTGCCTAGAGTAAGGTAAAGGAGTGAGAATTGATCTCACTACGAAACATGGGAGAAGGGTTGTACAAGTTTTTTGAGCGTTTTACTTGTGTGTTACCTTCCTTCCATTGATTATAACGTATTCTAGAAGAATTAGTCATAAACCCTTTCAAAAGTCCATCCGAAGGATTTTTCTGAGGACTGAGTATAGGACCTCTAGAAATAAGTTCTAGAAAAGGAAATTTGGAGGATTTCCATTTTGTTGATCTAGACTTACCATATTTGCTCCTATAAATACAGGGAAAGTCTTCATTAGTGGCACAAGAGTTTATACCGTAATGAGGAATATGCAACATGTGATGATTTCTTGAAGAGAGACATTTTTATAAGATTTCTGGTTTTCTGTAGGTAAGAAACTCACTGTAGATGTTGTCCGACGGTTTACTCCATTGACAGTAGAAAGAAGCAAATTATGAAGATTAGAAATTTATTTCCTTCTGATGTAGGATCAGAATCTCGCAGCAATAATGCCTCAGCGAAATTATCAACAACACAACGCAACAGCGTCGTAGAACAATTTCAGAAATGAAATAATAAACGACGTCATCTAAAATCATGAGAAAAATGTGATGATTCTGCGAAAATAAGAGAGTTTGCGAGATTAACATTTGTAAGGTTGAGAGAATGTCGCAAGACATATCCGAAAATAAAGGACAGATTAGTTGTCATCCATTATGTACTTCCCTATAAATATTCGTTCAGTTGTAAAGGAAGGGAGAGATCATTTTTTGAGTAAGAAACAAGTAAATAGGAGAGAGAAAATCTAGAGCAGTGGTTATTCTCAATTCCTTTATTTTTTCTTGTAAGATTGTTCAAAGATTCATCAATAAAATTAAGATTGTTAATCTAAAATGAGTTGAATGTTAATGAAATCATATGAGGGGTGTAGTGTAGGATTTCCTGCAACTACATAATGGCGCTAGAAACAGGGAACATTAAAGATTATTCTAAAAAAAATTGAAGATTAATATTGAGATTTGTGAAGATTTGGAGTGATTGATTAAGAATTTTACATAATTTCTTTCAATTCATTAACATTGAAGAAATGGCTAGAAGAAGAAATACATCAGAACAACCAACTACTGTTAGAAGAAGCAAGAGAATTGCTGGAAAGGGAATAAGTGAAATGGGAGAATCTACTAGAATGAGAAATAATGGAGAAAATAAAATTCAACCACCAGTTCAACAAACACTAGTACAAGGGAGGAATACAGATTATGATAGGGTGAGTATACACACTTGGCAATCAAATTCAGAAGAAGAAGTAGAAGAAGAGCAACAAACCAGAAACCATAGACAGGTAGAGAGAAATCAAGAAGCAGATGAAGGAATAATACATGGAGATGAGGAAATTGGAGCGTTAGAAACGTTGAGACGAAGAATACAAGAAGAAAGAAGAGTTGAGGCCGAAGAACATGCGAATTTAACAAGGCAAAATCACGAATTAAGGATGGAAAATATGAGACTACAGAGTAGAAGATCGAGAAGTATTACAAAATCATATTCAAGATCGACTAGAAGAGAAATGAGGCGAAACTCACCCACAATTAATGCTGGAAACAATATTCAAGGAGAAATATCAAATCCTAATGAAGAATATCGCGAGAATAGAGAAAGAATTGATGATCGTTAGGTTCCACAAAATAAAACTTTTGATGATAGGCAAAATGGTAGAAATCAAGAGAACGGACAACGTCAGGGAAGAAATGACCAAGATGGCGAAGGAAATCGAGAGGAAGGAAGGAGAATTTTACATGAAAGAGAAACTCAAAGAAATCAACCGACGATTGAAGAAGAAATTGAAAGATTGAGAGCGGAAATGGAAGAACAAGATCTTCAGGAGACAATTCGCCAGAACAATCACGACAATCGAGAAAGAAGGCATACACAAAACCGGAATAACAGTAATATCAATGAAGAGTATGATAGAATACAAAGGATGGCTGAAAGACAGCGAATGGAATTAATTAGAAATGAACAAAATCATGAAGGGAAAAATGAGAGACATAATCATATGAATTCAAGATAGAGATAAAGAAGAGACTCGCAGAAGAAGACGAGATAAGGATAATGAAGAAGAAATGCAAAATTTCGAGAGAGAAGAAATACATGAACGCTGAAGAAGGGAGGCGAAATTAAAAAGACCAATGGACCAAAATTCAGGTGTAAATAAACAAATCTTGAAAGAGTTAGAAGAAATGAGAGGAATGCTAAACAATAGAGGAGAAGTAGGCAGAAGACAATTGGATGAAGCTATAGAAGAAGATGCGAAAACTCCATTTACAAGGGAAGTACAACTAGGAGGACTACCACCGAGATGAAATTTTCCCGCATTAACCAGTATTTTTGAGGGAACAACTTGTGCAATTCAACACATTAAAGCCTACGTGAGGTGCATGTTGAAATGGGAAAATCATGATGCTGTATTATGCAAATTTTTCGCATCCAGCTTAACATGGGAGACGTTAAAATGGTTTGAAGGTCTACCAAAGAATACAATAAAACATCCTTCAATCATTTGCAGACTACATTCCTGGGGGCATATATAAGTAATAATTCTTCGCGACCTGGTATTGAAGACGTGTTTGGATTAAAACAAAGGATTGGCGAAAGTTTGAAGCACCTAACTAAAAGATGGAGGACTATGTGTAGCGAAATGGATGGCCGTGTAGATGAAAGATATCTTATATTATCATTTATCAATGCTATGTTTGCAACCAACCTATTGTATATCCAAATTTTCAGAGTCAAGAATACAATCACAATGACTAAATTGCGAGAACTTCAAGAAGAATATATTGCTCTAGAGGAAAGGCAAATTGAAATGGAATCATACCTAGTTGTGAACACCAGTTCACAAACAGCGAATGCAAGCTTATTACCCAAGATAATAAACACAGTGGCGAACACTTCGCAAGTACAACAAGAGAAGGTGACGGGTAACAATCAACAGAAACTGGTGGATATGGGAAGCCGAGATCAAGAGGAGTATGAAGGAGAAAGAAATTTATACAATCGTGGTGGAAATAAAAAGATTCAAAGACTCGATCAGCCACAAGAAACTTATGGAGGTCGAAGACAAAACTATAATAGAGGACAAGGAGGTCACAAGGTAGTATGGGAAGGAATCAAGATGCCACATCTAAATGCAAGTGTGGAGAAAATATGGAAGCACTAATTTTGATAGAGAATATACCAACACCATGGAACATGGGAACGAAACCACTTCCAAACCACAGAAGTCATGAGTTTTGTTCTTATCATCATTTTCATGGACATACTACAAATGATTGCAGAAATGTAAAAAGAATTATTCTGAGAATGATAGATCAAGTAAAACTAAACCACTTTTTGGTAGGGCACCCACAATCTCAACCATTGCCACCACCACCAGAACATCACAAAGCAAACACGATGAAAAAGAAGGAAACATTCTTCATAGAAGTTGGTGCAAAAGCAAAGAATCTATTTTGTCACTCTATCGTAAATTCATACAAGACAATTGAATATTTTCATAACAATGTTTTGAGTAGAGTATTCGCAAGAGATAATGATGGAAGAGAAATTATGAACATTGCGAAAATCTCACCACTAGAGGAATGGCAGAAACATATTATAACTTTTACCGCAGAAGAAATCCCCGAAGGTGAAGAGATACATGATAATCCATTGGTAGTAAAATTATAAATTAATCCAAAACCGAAAGAAGATGAGGATGATGAAGCTGAAGATTCATGGGAAATTAATAGGATTCTGATCGATACTGGAAGCTCTGTGAACATCTTATTTTATCATACTTATAAAACTATGGGAGGAAGAGATGATGATCTTATACCATTAAAATATAAGATATATGGTTTTAATGGTACTGCCAACAAGCCTAAAGGGGAGGTTACTATGCGAATTCCATTGAAGGGAATATCTTCTGAAATCCTATTCTGTGTCGTTGATGTAGAACCACCCTACAATGCATTAATTGGTCGACCTTGGCTACATGGGATTCTAGGCGTAGCTTCAACTTTCCACCAGTGCATCAAATTCCCACACCCCAGCGGTGTAGGAATCATAAAGGGAGATTGGGTTGAAGGAAAGAGGTGTTACGAAACTGAGATAGAATCTTGCGAAGCAAGAGCAAACAAGAAGGAAAATTGGCGACACAAAATCAAAGAGACACAAAGAAGTGAGAGGTTGATGGTGGATGCAATCGAAAGAAAAGAAGAATAGATGTTGTGAAACTAATGCTAGCTCAGAATAAAAAAAATGGTGAACATACCACTACCAAGGAAACAGTAGCAGAAAATAACAAAGAAGTAGAGGATAGCAAAGGTAATGTATGAATGATTGATTTGTTGCGACACTCTCGCTATAAATAAAATTCTCAAAAATACATTTTATTGAATGACAAAATTGAGATTGCGAAATGAAAATACAATATGATGATGTGCAAGAATCTCGCAGAGATAATGAATTCTACAAAAGACAATCACAGAACAATGACAAAAGATAAAGGGGTGAACCTTTATGGCGTACATCCTAGTTCGCGAATACAATTTCGCAAGAGGCAAATGTAAGACCTAAAGTACGTCATATAAGGGGGTACCTGTTGCTTGACTCAGGGAAAGGCTACACCGCCACCGGAACCTGAGTCATGGAGATTTGGGGTCAATAAAGCCCATCCGAGAGAGGCACCTTGGATTCTCAGCTTAAGCATATGATTTAGGTTAGGCGACTAAGGTAATAAGGACTCTCCCAAGGAGTGCAGAATCTGATCAAGGCACTGAGGTACAGGGTTGAGTCAAGAGTGCCAGGGGCGTTTGAATCGTACCTTGCCATTATTGACAAGTATTGACTTATACTGCACTCGACCCGAAGAAAACCCCATTTAGGGTGCAGTCTCGTAACCATAAGACTTATAGGTAAAAGGGATAACAGGATGCGAAAACGACTGTTTGTTGTTAAGACTGGATGGGAGGATCTAACCTTGTATGGTAGAAGTACGCCTCCTTGAAGGGGCAACCAGGTGGAAGATAAGGGCGGCACCCTCCATTAGGGAGCTGATAAGTGTCTTAAGACGCAAATGTCATGAGTCTTTTTACTCGCAAGGGTATTAAGTCTTGTCATATTTGTGAAACAATCCTAAAGAGGCAATAATACAAAAGAAAAAGATAAGACGAGATCAATGGTTTTTCGCATGAAAGTGCGAAGACGTCCTGCGATTTCGTCGCAAGACGTCAATGTCATGGGGCTTTATTTTCGCAAGAATATTTAGGCCTATCATATTGTCGCAACATTCTTGAAGAGGCCATAATACAAAAAAAAAAAAGTTAAGGCAAGATCAATGGGTTTTTGCATGAAAGTGCAAGAACGTCCTGCGATTTTGTCGCAATGACAAGAGGTGGCATAATAAGACCTTTAATTAGAAAGGAAAAATAAGACCACACAGGAATGAGATTTTGAAAAGAATCAAAATTCATTTCGCATAAGATTGCGAAATTATAAATAAACAACTGCGAAGTTGAGGCACACAATAAGAAAATCTGCAAAATCTCTCATTTGGATACAAATAACAGAGGCAAGTATGGGAATGAATGAAATTAGAAAATTTTATTTGTCTCCACATGATAAATTTACACAAAAATTAAAAAATTAATGATTATATTGATTAACCATATTGCAAGGAAGAATTGTTTTAATGAATGCAGGTCAAAATGAAAGAAACTCATATATTAAGGAATATGGAAAACCAAAAGAATTCGCAAATATACAGAAAGGAGGAATAAATGTACAAGTATTACAGAAGATTAAAGAAAGAAACAAAGACTACTTCTTAGTTGATCCTTCATCATCTTCATCAGACTTGTTCCCTTCTTCGTCTGCATCAGAACTTTCATCTCCATCAGAACCTTCATCACCATCAGATTCTTAATCATCAGCTTCGCTATTAGAAATAATCATACTAGGAATGTTCTTTAGGATCTCCTCCAAGATACAAGGATAATCAGAATGAGGAATAATATGGTCATCACAAACCATTTGAATAGTTTGATTGCGAAAATGCATAGCATCATTCTTAAAGTTCGCAACAATGATCTTGATTTGATTCTTTAATCTAGAATAATTGTCGTTGCGAGAAGAAATATTCTTTGCGAGTTACACTTTTTCAGCTTCAAGTTCCTCAATCCTTTTGCGATATCTACTTTCAGAATCTGCGAGCAAAAGGCAATCAATTAATAACTGATGAAAATTCATAAGAAACAAAAGATTAGTATTGGAGAACAGTTAATAACCTTCTCTGTCAGAAATCATATCTCTAATCAAGGCTTATGCTCAACTTGGAGACTAACATTTACACCTAAATCTTTTCTGGCATCGTCTAAGATTTTCGCAGCCCAAGCGAATTCATCCTCATTATTATAAGAGACGAGAACGAATTTGGTTTTTCTTTCGCAGAGTCGGTATTCTTGCGGTTAGCTTCATCTCGTTCAAGTTGAACTTCAAGAAGGGTCTCTTGGAATTTCGCCAAAGCCTTAGCACCTTGATCAGAGATGCGATCCTTATCATCTATGAGACCGCTAATTTGGTTTTCTCATTGATTTTCTTTTTAGAAAGAAAGAGACGCTTAAATCGGTTGGCTAAGCCTAAACTAGATCTATGGTCAATTTCTAAGAGGCGAAATTTGGATCTTAGTTCATTCAGAGAAAGAGATGAAATTTTATCATTTGAGAAACTATTTAAAGATTTATTAAGACGCTCAAGAAGGGTATCATTATCCAAGGCATTAGGAAATGAACGAAGAATGGTAGCTTCATCAGAAAGACCATAAATGTCTGCAAAAAGGATCAATTAAATAAGATAAAACAACAGGATGAATGAATGAAAGGAAAGGAGAAAAGTAACATACCATAGAGTTGATTATTAGCTTGCTGAAGACTAGAGATTTTGTTCTTATACGAAGAAGAATCAATTTCTAGTTGTTGTTTTCTCGCGAAGACATTTGACTTCTTCCAGTTCCTCATTCTTTGTGCGAAATTGAAGATTCTTTTTCAAGATTTTCGCGTCTCCTCTCTAGATCTGAGGCAACAGCGAAAGAAGCTTTTCCAGCCTGCGAGAAAATATAAAAAGTATTTAAAATAGAAAGAGATTTTGAGTTACAACAATGAAGAAGTAAAAGGATGAAAGCATACCAGACTATTAAGAGAATGCAGGAGGAAATTGGGAGTCACTGATCTAGAAACTCCACGAAGATTATCCCATCCAACAGGAACATCGCAATTGTAGCGAGAGCTTTACAGGTGTTAGCGAATTGACTATCTCTCATTCCTTGCAAAGAATCAGAAAAGAGGCCAGAGAGCTTAGCCATAGAAGATTCAGATGGAGAATCTTCATTTGCAGCAAGGTCATCATTATCCTCATCATCCTCATCATTCTCGGAGTTTTCATGAGAAGGAATATTTGAAGGAGAGGAAGAACGGACTTTTCTTTCTTTGAAGGAGGAGCAGTTGGTTTTTCCCTGCGAAGAGCACCTTTGCCTTTATCACCAGTCTTCGCAACATTGGCAGGTTCTTCTATTTCAGCAATAATCTTCAACACAGATAGAAATAAGAAATGGAAGCAACAGTATATGTTTAAAATCATAAGAGAATATTTCTTACCTCATCTGTGTATGAGCGAAGAGCTAACAAGGTACTAGCTTCCCAGTCCTGTTATAACTATCTTTCAGTTTTTGGATCTGTAGAATGTCGCAAGAGTCAGAACAAAATAAAGACAAATAAAGAAATATAAAGTGAGCGAAACTGGAAGAAACATACCTCTTTCTCTTCTCGGGCCAAGAGAATACCCAAGGTTGATAGGTAGCGAGATTCTCAGGAAGAACATTTGACCCAGCAATGTAAGGTCCTTTTAGCATCAAGGGAAAAACACACCATTTATCATCTTTGGATTGGCGAGGAGTTGTGTTCTTACCAGAATGCCAATCAATGTCTTGCATGAGTATTTTAGCTTCATCAATGTTATCTTTCCTTTTCAAACGAATACCCCAGCGAGTATTCTCTTTCTTCATGGAGATCAATTCATAATTTTCAAAGAAACTCGCTACTGTGTATTTCTCAGCAATTATCTCCAAGTCTGCGAATTTAGGATCCCTAAGTTCTTTGGAGTACAGAGATCCTTTACCAGCACCACGGTTAGCGAACTCTAGCATCAGACGGATGCAATCCCCACTCAATTGGAAGATAGCTCGCGAAAATCCCGAGTGAGCGAGAATTTCATAGAACAGAGGAATATCTGGGTCATAAAGAGGAATGGGGAGACCTTCGAGAATTTGACCTAGCGAAATTATGATTGATTGATCATCACAATATTGATCAGAGAAAAGTTTGATAGAAAGAATTGACTTGGCACTTTCACCAGGAATGGTAGAAAGTGTGAAACCTTTCTCAACAAGATCTTTTTGGACGTCTTTTAAGTTTTTCTCATGTTTATGGCCACTTGGAGGCATACTTGAATATAGAGTATGGGAATGAACAAAAAGTAAGAAGATTGAAGAGGGAAGAATTACAGTAGCAGAACTTACGGAAGAATAATAGAGTTGCAGAGATGAGAGAATAAAAAGAGAAGAGAAAGTAAAAAGAAAATGGAAAGAAGAGTAAGAAGAATATATAAAGAAGATTTTTTTTTACTGGAAGAAATAAACACTATTAAGGCGAAAATACTCGAGCGGTTGAAAAGCAGCGGTTATAGAAGACGTGTCAAGAAACAAATGGAAGAAAGAATACGTGTGATAAATGCATAATATGAAGAGATCGACAGCTGCGGCATTTCTCACATCATTCTCTACTTTGCAGAGAAGATATGAGAAGAGGCAAGATGTGGGATCAGAATCTCGCAACAATAATGCCTCAGCGAAATTATCAACAACACAACACAACAGCGTCACAGAACAATTTCAGAAATGACATAATAAACGACGTCAGCTAAATTCATGAGAAAAATGTGATGGTTCTGCAAAAATAAGATAGTTTGCGAGATTAACATTTGTAAGGTTGCGAGAATGTCGCAAGACATATCCGAAAATAAAGGACAGATTAGCTGTCATCCACTATGTACTTCCCTATAAATAGTCGTTCAGTTGTAAAGGAAGAGAGAGATCATTTTTTTGAGTAAGAAACAAGTAAATAGGAGAGAGAAAATCTAGAGCAGTGGTTATTCTCAATTCCTTTATCTTTTCTTGTAAGATTGTTCAAAGATTCATCAATAAAATTAAAATTATTAATCTAAAATGAGTTGAATGTTAATGAAATCATATGAGGGGTGTAGTGTAGGATTTCCTGCAACTACATCTGACAAAACAATAAAGAGCACAGTGATTATTTTTTCCACAGAAAGAAAAACATCGTGGAATTGAGACATGATTGCCTTGATCCAAACCTTCATCCTTCACATGCACATTTTTCAAGTGATTCTCAGTAGGTACTTCCTTGTAGGAATTTTTCTTTACACTAGGTAAAACCTTGTGAGTATCAGGAGAAGATGTAGAAGATGACTTAATCATCAAAACAAAGTTTTCCTTTTTCAAGGAGTTACATTGTTCTCGGGCAATTTGCAGAGATGCAACGAGTTTCTTTTTATCAACACAATAGCTATTTATTTCTGATGAATTCGCCTCGATCAAACGTTTTTCTCTAATTGAATCTTCCTTGAAAATATTCTCAAGAACACTAATCTTTTCGCGCTATAGAGTGGTTCGTTGAATAAGTTTTTTGATATTGTTAGAGAAGGACTCAATTATATTACAGAGTTCCCGTTTTCGACCAAGAGACTTTTCAAATTCATCAATGAGCTGAGTATGATTTTGAAAATCAATAGCCTCGGTAGAATTTTTTGAGATTCTGGTGAGCTCCATTTTAGCTTTTGCGATGGTGTCAAATGTCTTATTAGAGGGACATATATCAACTGTATTTTTACCTCAGGATTCAGAAGAATCAGCTAAGGAATGATCCTTTGAGGTGATCCCAAGACATTTGGCATAGTTAAAAGCTTTGGAAGGCATCTTGGTATGCGTATAATCCAGGGATGAGATTCTGCCTACAAACTCAGATTGCTACAAACACAGACTTGTAAGGTCTTTAAACGTGTTTTCCTGCTCTGATACCAATTGAAAAAGTGGGGGTCTAACAACCACACCCAATATTTCACTTAGAAATCTGTATGGACTAATTCCAATAAACTTTTAAGAGAATCAACTAGACAGTGAGACTCAATCTTATTAAAAGTATATCAAAGAGTTATATCTCACTTTCTTGATTCAATACTTACTCAAGCAAATAGAAATCTGCGAGTCTAATTAAATACAAGAGAAATCACTTGAACGGTACCAAATACCAATGTTCAAGGATCAATCAATTTCAATCAACAACCAAAGGTTGGATTTCCCAATTGATCAATTCAACGCACAACCTGTGATATTTAAATTATATAACAAAATATAATGTGGAAAAGAAACAACACAAGCACCAGAATTTTCGTTGATGAGGAAACCGCAAATGGAGAACAAACCCGGGACCTAGTCCATATTGAACACACACTGTATTAAGACGCTACAGACACTAGCCTACTACAAACTAACTTCGGTCTGGACTGTAGTTGAACCCCAATCAATCTCACATTGATCCAAGGTGTAGTTGCGCTCCTTATGTCTCTGATCCTAGCAGAATACTACACACTTGATTCCCTAAGCTGATCTCACCCACAACTAAGAGTTGCTATGACCCAAAGTCGAAGACTTTAATAAACAAATCTGTATCACACGTAAACGTCTACGATAATAGATAAATCTGTCTCCCACAGAAATACCTACGAGTTTTTGTTCCGTCTTTTCATAAATCAAGGTGAACAAGAACCAATTGATAACCCAAACTTATATTCCCGAAAAACAGCCTAGAATTATCAATCACCTCACAATAATCTTAATCGAATAGCGAAAGAAGATATTGCGGAATCACAAACGATGAGACGAAGGTGTTTGTGACTTCTTTTATATCTTTCCTATCGGAGAAATCAATCTCAAATCAATCTTACGATTATACTCAAATACGATGGAAACAGCAAGATCAGATCGGGCAACTACAGAGAAAATAGTTGGGTCTGGCTTCACAATCCCAATGAGGTCTTCAAGTCGTTAACCTACAGGGTCTCGAGAAGAAACCTAAGGTTAAAGGAGAATCGACTCTAGCTAATACAACTAGTATCACACAGGAGGTGTGGGGATTAGGTTTCCCAGTTGCTAGAGTTCTCCTTTATATAGTCTTTCAAATCAGGGTTTACAATCAATGTTAGCTTAGTAACAAAGTATTCAATATTCACCGTTAGATGAAAACCTGATTAGATACAAGATATTATCTTTCAACCGTTAGATTGAAACTTAGCTTGTTACACACAAATGAAATGCACGTTTTAGGTTTGTGTAACCGTACCCAAACATGTACATTTAGTTGGTTCAACAATAGTTAACCAAATGGTTAGCCATTTGAGCACTTTCATATCAACCAATATCTTCTTTACCACAACTAGTTCAAATGACTCAAATGAACTAGTTAGAGAGTTGTTCAATTGTTTAGATCTTATATAAGTATACAAGACACAATCGAAGTAAAAATGATTTGATTCACCCGAATCAATTCATGAACTTTATAGCCACGGTTTGCAATTATGCATTCCGACGGTGCGTGTACTGGTACGCGGACTTTAGTTCCGGTTTTCCTGAGCAGCAAAGTACGCATACTTTGGTTCAAGGAATAAGGACTTACTCATATGTGTTACTACACAATGTATATATCCTTCCAAGGTTATATATTCTAAACTCTCATTTAAATCATTGAAACATTCTTAGAGGACATTATATAGTTGTTATTCACAAACCATTTTTTGTCAAAGCCATTTTCAAGTAATTGAAACTAATATGACTTTCTTCACTAGTAAAGATGAACTTGGCTAAAGCGAAAGCTTACTAACACATATTTCGAGAAATAGATAAGCGAGATAAACTCGGCTCGAAATAGAAAATGTGTATAATCATAGTCTATATAGCAAAACGACTTTTGTCTCAAGATATGAGATATATTAGATAGACTTTTGAGTGATAGATAAGTTCAAGTCTCCACATACCTTTTAATCGATGAAGTTCCACATGTTCCTTAAGTAGTTCTTCATTTTTGTATGATGATCGCCATAGAGTCTTGAGCTCAACTACACTTTTTATCCCAGTCCGAGACTTAGCTAATAGTACACTAGAAATCAAGACTTATAGTTTTGATCACTAACATTGACAAACATGCTTGAGATAGCAACGCATGCGAGTTCGACCGAGCAGTGCTCTAACAAAAATCCTCATCCTCAGAAGAAACATTAGCAGAATGATATTTCTTATTGTCAGGTGCACATATGTAATAACATATGTTTGCAAGATATCCTAGGCGTCTGCAAATTTGACACTCAACATGAGAGTAATCTGGCATAGATCTTCTTCCAGTAGAGGGAGCAGGAGCACTAGAAGAACCAAAATTACTACCATGTGAAGATGAACCAAATTGAAAATGACTATGAAAAAGTGTCAGTAGAAGGCCTAGGTTTTCCTTTTCCACCACTATAGTTATTGTCATTTCTGCTATAAAAAGCTGCTGGATGTTGTGAGTCAAAAACCATAGAATTATCTTGATCTTGCTCAAGTAACACTTCTCATGATTGAGTAATCTTGGTTTTAACTCAGCAAATGTGAAAGGTGTTTCTCTATTCTTGGCAGATATCACAAAATTGTCACAAGCTCTACCTAGGCCATCAAGCACATACATTGTGATATCTGATTGACTAACCTTTTCACCGATTGCAGAAAGAGAAACAACGATAGATTTGATATTATGCAAATAAACAATATTGACATATTTCCCTTTCGAACACCGTGTAATTGATTTCTAAGCATGTTACGACGAGCAGTGAACTGATTACGAAAACTTGCCTCTAAAAATAACCAAATCTCACGAGCAGATGGGAGACCAAGAACGTCACCTGAAATCGTTTCAGTAAAAGTAGCTTTGAGACAACTTGTTACAAAGCGATAAGCCTTACGCAAATATAACCATCTCGGATTCACAGAAGCAGATCCATCGATGAAAATTTCTCTAGGAGGTTCTTGAATATCTCCATCAGCATAGCCATACAGATCTGTAGAGATGAGAATAGACTCAAAGTGGTCATTCCATAGTAAGTAATTATCTCTTGTAAGTTATGTTGAGATGAAATTGGAGATGTTGGTGAAAGGTAAAAAAGAAATCGATAAGGAATCAGAGGTACAAACAACGGAAGAGTTAGAAGTTGTTCCCCAAGGATTTTGAGTAAACTGATTGTGGTGATTATTATTATGTGCCGTACTCCCGGTAGTCGCCATTAAAATGAAACAAGAAGTAGATCTAAAACTGAAAGATGAATTAGAGAACATTTAGATGTTTAATTGATGAAAAACAATGAAGAATGATGTTTAATTGATAGATAAATTGATGTTAAATTGATACTTCGTCCATCTCTAAAAAAATAGGCAAATTTGTGTTTAGTTATGAATGATGTTTAAGTGATATTGATGTTTAGTATAGTTTAATTGATTAAATGGAATCAAGAATATGATACCATGAAAAGTGATATAGAAACCGTATACTTGGAGTAAGGGTTCTTGATTAACCGTTACAAAATGAATTCAGACAACTATAATACATAGAGAGGGGACGACTAGAGAAAGTTCTAAATGACAGACTGGAGTCCTGGACAAATTAAGTCAAGGTCAACAAGACTGACCTTGATTGACTACATTATTTCTAACAACATCCGTATATTAAAAAAGGAAAAATATGCACACACCTTAGCTGCCTTTAATTTTAATTGCAATACTCATCAGGATTTTAATAGGGAGGTGATGACACAGCACCTGGATCTACGTGGTAGTATGAATTACATTGACATCCGCTGTTTTTGTTCTTTTGGACTAATTCTTAGCTCTTGCGCGTCATCCTTGATAGTGGTGTAAAACGTGCCCGCCCGGCGCAGCCCGACACATGAAGTCGCGTGCTTCACGTGTCATGTGTCGTGTTGTGCTGTGCCAACGATTTAAACGTGTTGTGCCGTGCTGTGTTTTACTAACCAAAATCTAGGCACAACACAGCCCACGGGTACATCACACGAATAAACGTGTTGTGCCGTGCCGCGCTGGTACACGTGCTATAAACAATTTGAAATCACTTAATGATATGCATTAAGTCGGACATTATCACGAGAATTTAAATAGACAACATATCATTGAAATTATTTCAAGTAAAATTAACAAGCTTATTCAATAAAAAGAAATAGCCCATCAAATATAAAATTGGATCATTGTCATGTAAATTAATGTTCTAGTCAAATATAGGTAACGACATTATAACAACGATATTAAAATATATTTTCCAAATATTAAGGTATTATATGTGTTGTTATAAAAATAAGTCACCATAAAATGTCAAAAATTAGCTAGAACAGTGACTCTTTTGTGAAATATACACAAAATGTGATGCATTATGTCATGTTATATGGTTATTTGTGCATGCTATGACGTGCTTTCTTAACGTGTTGTGCTGGCCCGGGTCACGTGCTTATCCGTGCCGTGTGCTGTGCTGTGCTACTGTGCCGATTAGGCTAACCCAACACAACCCACGAAACTAACGTGTTAGGCTAAATCACGTACTGGACTGGGCTAGACTCAGATTTTAACGTGCTGTGATAAACCGTGCTCGTGCTGGCACAACCCAATTTACATCTTTAATCCTTGACAAGAACATGCCAAGTTTCGTCGCAAGTCTCGAATAAACATCACATTAATCCTCTTAGCAAGTTGCAACACAAGGAAGCGCAGTTTAATTTCTTCGATGGAAAAAGAAGGGATACACATGTTACATGTATATCATTTAATGAACAGCCACAGGAAGTCTGTTGGATGCATGATATATATTTCAAGAAGAAGAAAAGTTAGTCATCATCTCTACTTTTCTCTTTGTCATATAAATGCAACCATATCTTGGACCAGTACTTCATCATCATCAATGCTTAAAAGGAACACATTATTCAATGAAGAAGATGGTAGAAGAATAAATCTTCCACTGCCCACTGAAGTACCTGTATATTATAATTTTCATTTTGAAATAGATAAAGCAAGAACAGAATATAGGACGGCAAATTAAGTGGTTTCCAAACAATAAAAAAATTTTGTAGTCAAAATCCTGTAACCAGAATCCAATAATGATAACTAGGTCATCAACTAGTAATGGTAACAATAACACTAAGATCATAAAAGCATGATCCATAATTCGGTAGATTTTTTTTTCTAATTGACCTGATGAAATTTCCTCCAAAAGAAAATGATCTTAAATGTTAAGCCGACTGAATTTCTATTTTGAGTTTAATAGAGTTATGTTAAGAAATGTCAAGACCACCTTTTTCCTAGTTGAACTTTAGAGAAAACCAAACATAAATTTACAGAAAGTTCAATTAGGATTTTTTTTCTTCTTCTGAACGTGTTCATCATTTCCATCAGGTTGTTCTACTGTAGCATTTTCACAAAATTCTCACCCGAACTTCTCTTTGCAACTTCAATTTTTATGATTACTACTCAATTTATCAATCACAAATATGTAAAGAAGATATTAGTTAGCCGAAAGTACCTCTAATGTACACATTTTCAAAAATCCATATTTAAAACGATTATGAAAATAGAAGAAAAACAAGAAGAGAAGAATCTAAAATGAAAAAAGGCTAGTTGAAAAATTGTGTATTTATGTTTATAGGCCAAATTTTCAATTAGGTTATTAAGTTTAAGTTACACAAAATTGGTCAATTAACCCAATAACTTTAATTCCTGGGTGAAAAAGACATGTAAAATTTGATACTGTTTAAATGGACGAAAATTAAAAAATAGCCAGGATGTAAACAGTTTCATCCTACCCATTTTCAAATGCTTTTTCTTATTTTTAATTTACATCAGGATGCATCCAGTTTTATCCTCGCTCTTTTTCAAGTTTAAGCCAGGATGAATTCAGTTTCATTCTTGCTATTTCTTTGATGTCCATTTCACCCAAACTAATTTTTACTCGTCCATTAGAACCATGTTTTAAAAATATTTGGACAAATGACTCATTTTACGGTTAAGTTATTAGTTTTGAATTTAAGTAAGGGGCATCTAGATCATTAACTATAACTATTATATCCCTTAGCTCGTTGTAATAGATGGCCTGAGTGGATAAGGGTCCCTGTTAGTTTATATGGTTGTGTTGTTAGATTTACTTATGTTAGTTTGTTTTAGTTGGTCTTTAATAAATGTGATTTGCAACGGTTTTCTTCTTCGTAACAAGCTTTTCCGGCGGGTTCTTCGTTTATCAATTAGGGAAGTTTGTTGTGCTGTAATCGGTAGTTGTTATTTCCAGGGGTACTTTGTTTACCAACTAGGGTTAATAATTTGTTAGATCCTGTGATTGTGTCTGTAGTTTTGATTGTTTGGCTTGTTTGTGAACTGATGATTATTTGCTACAAGTTTGGTGATGGTCTTCTACTGGAGATTTATTACCTCATTTTTGGTTTGCATTTTTCTAGCCGGTGGAGGAGCTCTGAAGAGTGGAATCTGCACGTCGTGCGAAGAATGGATCAATTTTGGCTTTTTAGCATCTCTCCTTGTGGAGGAGGATTTGTCAGTTTTATTGGAAAAAAAATTCATCTGAGTCTGATCATGCACCAACGATCATCTCTCCCATATAGATTTGCGGGTGTTACTGTCACTGCTACCGTTCGATGGTCCGATTATTATTATTGGATTCTAGTTACGGGATTCTGGTTACGAGATTCTATCATTGGGAAATCGCATAGCGTTGTCTTTACTTGTGTTCTGTCTGTCATGTAACTTCAAGGTTTTCCCCTGTTTTCTTATTAAAAAATAAAAAGGATAAGGGTCCCTGTGAAATTGCATACTTTCCAAAATTGTTCTAATTTTTCTTTGCATAATTGAGAATTCTCAAATTTAAGTTCTCGTGTGATTTTGTTTCCCTTTAGCCTAAAGCATTTGATTTTTTTTTTCCGAATATAATAGTTTTAAAGTTCTCTTAGATCGGCATTTCCTATATTTTTTTCCTTCTTCCTTCTTATCTACAGAGTTCTTTATAAAACCACCCACTATCATTGATAAATTGCTAATTTTGGGCACAACAAGTGATTGGTTTTCCGTTAACAAGCACCTCCCAAAGTGCAATTTGAACACAAATATCGAAAATGAAAAAATAATACTTCAACCAATCTTCTGTATTGTATTTTTTTTTTCTGCTAAGAAACAACACCATGGCATTAACTGAGAAGAAGATTACAAACATCCGAGAAAGGTTCTTTCCTCAACAAAGAGTTCAAAAAGGGAGGAATAAAAACCCAAGAAGTTTTCAACTTAAACTTTCTAGCCCGACGTGCAAGTCGATCCGCTACCTTATTTTTGAGTCTCTTAATATGAACAACTGATAGACACATTTTTGTGTCTAAATTGTACTCAATGTCTCTGTTGTTAGTGCTCGATTTTTGTACTAATTTTGATGCTTTTTGTGTTTGTAGGTGTTTTTGGAGAAATACACTTGTGTGGAAAAAGTTGCTCAAAAAGTGCTATTTGGACTCCCGGAGAAAAGTACTAAAGGCACCCTCAATTTAGATAAGGGGCACTGTCAATTTGGATTACGGACATCTCAGTTGGGCACCTGCTATTCGCACACCCAGTTTGGTTAGGGGGACACCATCTTCAACATTTCAAAAATTCGTTTTAGCGGGAAAATTTTATTCTCAACTGTGTAACTTTCGACCGATTCTTGAAGGAGTTCTGGGTAGACTAAAGGGCTGAAACTTAATGGGTAGACGTGATATGTCATAACAAAGCTGGTATGGGTGTTTGTTTCGATCAAGTTTGGCTGAAAAATCCGTGAGAAGAAAACAGGGAAGCACGTACACGGAAGAAGATATCCACGGGATTACAGCGAGTTAGACGTGTGATGCTCGTGTTTGGAAGAACCTAACCACTATTTGGAGTGTGAAGAAGTTAAATATGGCAATATGGAAGCTTCAGAACGCGTGAAAATCAATATCAGTGATAAAAATGAAAAGAAAATAACCCGAGTAAATGAAGATTATTTTGAGTTAATGGAGGAGATTCAATGTCGCAATCACGTATAAATATGTTCACAAGGTATCATGGAACGGTGTGGAGAGTTTGGGGAAGTTTGGAGGCTACAGAATGAAGAAATCACGAGTTGCAGAGCTGCCATTTTTCTGCTGATGCTGCTAATGAAGAACACCAAGAACACGAAGAACAGACTCGCCAGGACAGTCGTTTTCCAACAGTGAGAACGACACACAGGCGTGGGTCGTAGAGATACTGCGTCTGTGACCATTACTATTTATCGTTCTTTTTGGACGCTTTTTGTGGGTCGTACTTTCGCTGTTTTACACCTTTTCATCACTTTAATCAACTGTTGAGCAACAAACATGTATTTTGATCAAGTGATTAATATGAGAAGTTAAACCCCACGCTGGGACGATGGAGGAAACTAATATTCATCATGCGGTAAATTCATTTAATTCTTTATTTGACTATTTACATTAAATTAAAATTAAAAAAAAAAATCTTAATTAATTGTCATTTCGTTTGATGGTTTATTCTTAGGATTAATTCTTTTGATATGTCATGCTTAAGATTTACAATTAATATTTTAAGAATCTATCTTAGGCAAAGAAATAGAGTTAAAATACTTGTTGAATGAGCTATAATGGTTTAGAATAAATAGGTGAATCACATGAATTTGAATATCTGGTGGAATCCTAGTCCCAGTACCTCTCACCATTGTTAACATTATTTGTATATTTATTTTTATTAAATTTAAAAATCGAACCTTCACAAGTCTTAGACGAACTCTACTACTACAAAAACTTTGGAAATCAATCAAATTTTTAGCGCCGCCGACGAGGATTTGTGCTTAGGTAGAATTTTTAGGTTTTTTTTTTATTTCATTTGTTCTTTTTACGTTTCTTTGGGTGTGTCTTTGTATTACATGTTTGAAGTTGGATACTAAAGACTTGGAATCAAAGCTTAAAGCCAAAAGAGAAGGAAAAAGACAAAGCAAAAAAAAAAAAAAAAACGAGCGAAAGAAAAATTAAAAAAAAAAAGAGAATTTATTTTTATTTTTTTTAGAGACCTTCCATTTTTTGTAATTATTTTTTTCTATTTTTTTTTTTTGCACTTTATTTGGACTTTGGACTTGGACAATTATTTTTTTTTAAACCCTAAGGAAGGGTACATTAAATATAAAACTGTTTGCAGGGAAGGACGACGATTACAATATCGTCTCAGCCCCTTGGGTTTGCACATGACATAGGAGTCGTGGCCCGAGTCGACTTCAGCGGTTCTGCGCCCGTCTGGTACGGGAGGTAAGCTTTCGAAACACCCGCGAATCCCCTGTCAGCGGGTTTATTATATGCCTTAAGGTGAATATATGCTGAGGATTTGAATACGGTTGTTTTAATTTCCTAGTAAAGGGAAAGGCATGGCCAAATTAAGATAAGGACTCGGATTTCATCACCGTTTCCTTCTTGCCCGCCTTAGGAAAACGAAACCAAACGCGAACCTAAGCTTAAAATTTTGACTATAACGAGACCTATAGGGTAACGAGCTTAATAGGAAAGTCGCTCGAAAAATATTGGTTACTCTTTTGAGCGTACTTTGAAGTTCATGATGGTTTCTGCGAGTTGAATGTGTGACTGCGCCGCCTTATAATACCGGTGAGACCTTGGGTATCAAAGCTCCTCGCAGCTTCCCTCGTCTCAATTCAACTTACTTAAACTCGGATTGATTCCAGAGAGGTTTGCTCAGATTGTAACAAATTCCTTTTCGAAAGATTAGAAGCTGGTCTAGAAATAATCTAAGTGGAGCCATCATGCTTGTTGTTTGCTAGATTTTATAGGTTTAATTTGGTCGAGTCAGCCTTGTTTGTGATTGTGTAGAATTCCCTTACAATTAAGAATGTCGAACCGGTATGATAGAAGCCAATACAATGATTATCGTCCTGAATTTGAATATGGACATCATCCTTTTTATGACCATGTTGGGAATAGTGGTTGGGAACGCCATCCTTTTGAAGGATATGGGTCATACCATGGTGATCCCAATTACTATCCACATGCCCACGGGTCATACGAGCAATATTCTTATAATTCCTCTCCTCTCGATGAAGCACGTAAGATACTTGAGTAAACGCGTAGGTTAACTGAGTCAACACGTGAGTTTATTGAGTCAACACGTAGGCTCAAATTAGAGACGGAAGAAAGAACTGCTCGAATTACTCTTGATTGCCAATAAATTCTTTCCTATATCACCCGTGAAAATAAGGATAATTTTTATCAAGATGAAGAGGTTAGAATAAAAGAAACTACTATGATGATGAGGATAGTAGTAATGAAGAATCTGAAATTTGTAGGCATAGTGATCAAGAATCTATTAATCCAATTGAGATTTATAATTATTATATTATTTCTAACTCAAATCCAAATAATTTTTATGATTATTCACCTATTCAAAAGGATGAGGATTTCATTAGGGATACCACCGTTTTAGACGATGTAGTTTTTCCTTTTGATTACGAAGCCGATAGTGGTTTTGAGGAACGAGTTTATTCCGAAAATGTTGTTTTAAAGTCTAGTGAATTAGAAACAATAGTCGTAGACGAAAAATATAGACCCATAAAGATGAGTAAAGATGCACTACCTGATAATAACTTAGAAGAATCAATTGACCATTTCCAAGAATATGATGGTCTAGAAATTAGGGAGATTGTGACTAGTCTAGCTAGAGACACTGAAAACTCTAAGTTTGGGGGTGATTATCACTTTCCTAGTGCCTTACCTTTAACTCTCATAAAGTCCCTTCACTTAGGACTTGATATTTGTTCCTCGACCATTTTACAAGATTACATTCATACTCATTTTCCCGAACCTAATAATGTCCAGGAAGAAGTTCAGTCATTAGAAACCCATCCTCTGGTTGATGTGGTTTGCCCAGGCTATGATACCCTTATTGACTTTGTTTTCCCACCAAATAGTTCTCTTCAAAATGTGGGAACGTTTATATTTCAAATGTGTCGAATATTTAGTTGTGAGACTAAACCTAAATGCTTTAGGAAATTAGAATCAACACATTTTCTTAAGAATGACTACTACCCTCACTGTGGTCAATTATGTAAGTCAAACCTGATTGACTTAGAGGATCCTCAATTATTTAGGTTATTATTATGTGCTTCTAAATTTTTATTTGAGTTTTTACAGAATCTAGGACCTAATAATTCGGATCTCACTTTTGAGGAGTTGCAGCGTAAAGAAATATATTTAGACCCTTTTATAGAACCTGAATCTGAACCACAATTAGATGTAGTTGTCTTAATCAGGAAACTAGGTAAGGGCATGCTAGTTTTGTTCATTTTCTTGGTTTACTGCAGTTTCCTTTGGTCAGCTCTATTTGGTTTTGAAGACCCACAGTTATTCCGTCTACTGTTATACGGTTCGAGTTGACTAATCCTTTCCTAAGTTTGGCTGAAGACTTTAAACTTAGCACTTCTTGGGAGGTAACCCATGCTCATGCAACATGGTAGTATCTTTCCTTAACTCTTTTTCTTTAAGTGGTAACAGTTTCTCCTTGTTCATGCTTTTAATTTTATCTTTAGAACATCGAGGACAATGTTAGATTTAAGTTTGGGGGTGGGGAAGAACTTTTTAATTGCACTTTTGAAACTTCTAGCGTCACATGGTATCCGGTTAGCTAAGTTTACATACTGTTTCTCACCCTCTCATCTTTATCTCTCTCCTAATCTTATCCAGCTGTAAAGCAGCGGACGAATCTTACAATGTTTATCTACTGTGTAGCGGATATCTCTTTATCTAGCAGTGTTGCGGATGTGTCTCCCCTTTTCTTCAGTCAGCTTTAGAGATGACACCTTTAATTTCTCGGGCATTCTAGTTACTTGGAGATAGGTTGAGAATATGTATGTCCTCATAGCTCTTTGGAAACTTGTGACCAATTAGAAGTAATGGTTTTGTGGGTACACCTCTGGTAAACCCTCCCGAGATTAACTAGGTTTTATTTTTTATTAGTTTTTCTCGAGGACTAGAAAATAATAAGTTTGGGGGTATTTGATAGACACATTTTTGTGTCTAAATTGTACTCAATGTCTCTATTGTTAGTGCTCGATTTTTGTACTAATTTTGATGCTTTGTGTGTTTGTAGGTGTTTTTGGAGAAATACACTTGTGTGGAAAAAGTTGCTCAAAAAGTGCTATTTGGACTCCCGGAGAAAAGTACTAAAGGCACCATCAATTTGGATAAAGGGCACCTCAGTTGGGCACCTGCTATTCGCACCCCCAGTTTGGTTAGGGGGACACCATCTTCAACATTTCAAAAATTCGTTTTGGCGGGAAAATATTATTCTCAACTGTGTGACTTTCGATCGATTCTTGAAGGAGTTCTGGGTAGACTAAAGGGCTGAAACTTAATGGGTAGACGTGATATGTCATAACAAAGCTGGTATGGGTGTTTGTTTCGATCAAATTTGGCTGAAAAATCCGTGAGAAGAAAACAGGGAAGCACGTACACGGAAGAAGATATCCACGAGATTACAACGAGTTAGACGTGTGATGCTCGTGTTTGGAAGAACCTAACCACTATTTGGAGTGTGAAGAAGTTAAATATGGCAATATGGAAGCTTCAGAACGCGTGAAAATCAATATCAGTGATAAAAATGAAAAGAAAATAACCCGAGTAAATGAAGATTATTTTGAGTTAATGGAGGAGATTCAATGTCGCAATCACGTATAAATATGTTCACAAGGTATCATGGAAGGGTGTGGAGAGTTTGGGGAAGTTTGGAGGCTACAGAATGAAGAAATCACGAGTTGCAGAGCTGCCATTTTTCTGCTGATGCTGCTAATGAAGAACACCAAGAACACGAAGAACAGACTCGCCAGGACAGTCGTTTTCCAACAATGAGAACGACAAACATCCGTGGGTCGTAAAGATACTGCATCTGTGACCATTACTATTTATCGTTCTTTTTGGACGCTTTTTGTGGGTCGTACTTTCGCTGTTTTACACCTTTTCATCATTTTAATCAACTTTTGAGCAACAAACATGTATTTTGATCAAGTGATTAATATGAGAAATTAAACCCCACGCTGGGACGATGGAGGAAACCAAAATTCATCATGCGGTAAATTCATTTAATTCTTTATTTGACTATTTGCATTAAATTAAAATTAAAA
The DNA here is from genome assembly GCF_003573695.1 of Papaver somniferum. Lineage (NCBI taxonomy): Eukaryota > Viridiplantae > Streptophyta > Magnoliopsida > Ranunculales > Papaveraceae > Papaver > Papaver somniferum. The sequence goes on from NC_039366.1 coordinate 15,378,154, forward strand.
AAAAAATCTTAATTAATTGTCATTTCGTTTGACGGTTTATGGTTAGGATTAATTCTTTTGATATGTCATGCTTAATATTTACAATTAATATTTTAAGAATCTATCTTAGACAAAGAAATAGAGTCAAAGTACTTGTTGAATGAGCTATAATGTTTAGAATAAATAGGTGAATCACATGAATTTGAATATTTGGTGGAATCCTAGTCCTAGTACCTCTCACCATTGTTATTTTTATTAAATTTAAAAATCGAACCTTCACAAGTCTTAGACGAACTCTACTACTACAACAACTTTGGAAATCATCAACAACCCTAAAGCTAGTACTATTTGAAATGGAAATCCGACACTCTTCTAAAAGATCACTACAAAGCCAGTCAATAACATCCTTGCCATCTTGAATGAAATTCACCAGCTGAAGGCAGTCACTGACAAATAGGACTTTGGACAAATTCATCTCTTCTGCCCAAGAGATAGCCCAAAATAGGGATGTTTCCTCAGCACCAACAACACCTGTAATTAGTCCAAAGTCTTCTCTTGCCTGGATTAATCTTCCTGCATTATCACAAAGAACAATTCCAATACCCATGTTAAGATCTTTATAAGATCCATCCATAAAGATAACATAATCAACATTTTGCGTAGGAGTTTTAACTATCTCTTCACTCAAATAATTAACAGAGGGCGAGGGAGGAGCAATAAAGGTGTTGATCATCCTTCTAGTATCCAAAATAACCTTGTCCAAACTGATAGTAGAGTTTTTAAATATCACATCACATCTAAATTTCCATATAAACCACATTACTATAGCACCAATGCTAGGACAATCAACAACAAAGGGAGAGGTACCTAGATTATCATCAAACCAATTCATAAAAATATCATCCACCCAATCAAAATTCCCAGCAACCATATGTTGTAAGGAGAGCGCAAACCAAATATGGACAACCATGGGACATTTAAAGAACAAATGCATGACAGTTTCAGACTCATTCTTACAAAGAGAACAACAATCATCAGCCGCAGGATTATACAGAACAAGGAGAGAGTTAACTGGCAGCATATAAGAAAAAATTTTCCACATAAAAAACTTAATTTTAGGGAGACAATCTAAAGACCGAACTTTCTTCCAAAAAGAAGCTTCTTCAGGAGCTATAGATTCATTCATGTACACTTTATAAGCAGATTTAATAGTGAAACTTCCATTTCTAGTATGAGCCCACATGATAGTGTCTTGTTTACTAGCATTTATTCGAAGAGGAAGGATTTTGTTGACTACATCATGAGAAAACAATGAGGTAATAAGACTAATATTCCATGAGTTACTCTGCACATCAATAAGATCACTAACAAAACTGTAATTTACGAAATTAGGATTCATCGAAGTCGGAGGAGAATCACTAAAAGGTAAACAATTAGAAGACCAAATCCTTGTAGTCTTACCATCATTAATTTTGTAAACAATATTAGCCTTAATGAAAGTCAAACCTTTTATAATACCCTTCCAAGTCCAAGAAGCAGAATCAGCAGCTTTGTCTATCTCTAGCGGATTTTGATTTGGGTAGTATTTATCCTTGAAGAATTTAGAAACTAAATGATCTGGATTTTTATACAATCTCCAACCAATTTTTGCAATAATACTCTGTTAGTAGCAAAAGAATTTTTAATTCCTAGTCCACCATTCAATTTGGATTTACCAATATCACCCAAAGAACGATAGTAAGCAGCTCTCTAGGGTCTTTCTTCGACCACCAAAATGTTCTCTGAATAGAGTCAATCTTAGCAGTAATCTTTTTAGGTAAAGGGAAACTATACATATGATAAACAACTAGACTTGAAAGAACATGTTTAGTGACTACAGTTCTGCCAGCAACATTCAAGTTAGTTTTCTTGCAATTACTTAATCTGCTATAGAATTTATCAATGAGGAATTGAAAAGCTTTAATCTTATCTCTATTAATAAATAAAGGGGTACCAAGATACTTTTCAGAGGTACTTAGGAATTTAATACCAAGGGTTCTAGCTAAAAGCTTGACATGTTTTTTTTTTTGAAGCGTGAAATTAATTAATCTAATAAAGGGCTATTACATGAGGGAATTCGATATCCGGAGATTCGAATACAATTTAAAGCCAAGAAATTAAAATAACAACACTGTGAAGGAAAAGGTGAATATCAGTCTTCGGATTACCATTGCAGCTGAGGTGGGTGTTGTAGTTGGTGGGATGGATCTGGATGAAGTTGTCGATGCTTCGCAGGCCTTCGACGAATGCTTTCCACAAGAAAAGCTGTATTTTTGATGGACATAGATAAGTCCATAAGAAGTTGATTGTTGGTGAGATGCAATTGATCCGAGAACTTGTAGTCACGCCTTTGTATTCAGATGTTGAGGAGTACTGCTCAATCAATATGTGTAAACCTCCTTGTTTTCCGGCTTTCTTCATAACTTCAACCTGAGTCTTTATCTTTGAATGTGGCTTGAAGTAAAGTCCAACCTCTACCCTAAATTATCTATTACAATTACACTATCTACGTTAACTACTCCAATTATTAAGACTATGTTGTTCTAGACCTAGACTAAGAACTAATATACTTAATTAGAAATATCTAATTAAGTTTACAACTACAGATAAATTGAATACAACAGACTTCTAAATACACCAAGTAAAATAAAGTTTGCCAAACAACAGACTAAAATAATTATACTAACTAAGATTATACTAATAATGTCGAGAAACTACTAAGAAGGTGGCTGTTCCACCGACCCATTAGCATCTAATTAGGACCTGCTCTTCTGATAATAATATAAATAGCAATTTCCTGATTCCTTAAAACTGTTATCAATTGGATGATAAGATGATTGATCTATTAATGTTGAAGAAAAACTTTAGATTTCAGGTTTTCAAACGTCCAAGTACACACAAAGGAGTTGAAGAAGAATGTATAGTGCCCCGTTCCACCTCTGACGCACCAATTACTTGGGTTGAAGAAGCCAAATATTCAAGATAAAAGTTTCTTCGTTCGGCAGTTAAGCAAATAGTTCTTCCATACGAGTTATTAATCTTCGAAGATGTTTTATCGGTAACAAAAGCTTCTGCAGATAATTCCAAAGATAAAACAATGTCCCCTAACTTCAACATGATAAACACATATTTGGTCTTAAAACAAGATCCAGATAGCAAGCCAAACATACAAAGATACCTTGAACCTTAAACCTAAACACCAGGCACAACACAGAATACAGAAGGCCCGCACCGGAGAGGAACCCACCAGCAAAACAGAATCACAAACACCTTACGGTCGAGAAACAGTTGAAGAAAAAAACAGCCTTGCAGAGAAACACAATACAGGTTCAAGGAGAATTGGTTTAAAAGTGAGATAAAATTCTCCTAACCTAGGCCAAAAAAACCCAATTACGGGATGGGTATTGACTTCAACTGGATTAAATTGATAGAGAAACCAGCTGAGGGATACATGGGGTTCACTTGGTTTTTACAAGATTGAATTAACAGAAGGATAAGGGGTTTTGAGTTATCGATTTAACCAGGCAAAAATCAGATTAGGATTAGGCTAAAATAATATGACCGACATGAGCAAACCCTAGATTATATCTTGATGGAGATGTTCAAATCAATAAAACTTTCAGAAGTATTGGTTACCTGAAAACTTGTGAGGAATAGTCGGCTATTGAACTATAAGAAAACGAGAATTCCTCTTTGAAAATCTATTCAACACAACAACAAAGTAAATAGGAAATCAGGAATCAGAAACAAAAGAGAGTATCACAAAGTATGAGCAGCATCGATTACTGCCGTAGGGCCGGTGGGAAAAGAAAGATTAGCCTAGGAATCGAAGGTTTTCCATGAAAAAATTATAGATCTGGGTTTTTGGAAGGGGGTAAAACCCCCAAGTTATCGGGTTCAGGTGTGAGAGCGTTTTTTAGAGAGAGGGTTTTTTTTGTTCTTGGCCTTGACATGTTTGTGATGCATTTTATTGCTAGTAAAGAAACCAGATTTTTCAAAATTTATAACCTGAACTGAAACTTACGCAAAAAAATCAATAATCTTCATAAGATTTCTAACATAAGTTAAGGAAGTTTTCATAAACAACATGCAGTCATCTGCGAAGAACAAGTGGGATCAGATTGTCCTTTTCACCTTTCCGCAGAAATTGAGACAAAATTTCCATGCATAATAAAAAGGCAATCTCCTTACCTTATTCCTCTTGTATGCAGTAGTATTAGAATTTTGTTTTTGTATATTTGCTTCTAAAAGAGAAAAGAATCTTGTATATATTATTAGCTCTTTCTTTCGTTCTTTCGTATATCTACAAAAAGATATTAAAATGTTACACATCTACACTTGAAGTTAGATTTAGAACTCATGAATTATTTTAATTCATTACATCAACGTGAACTTAGTTTCAATGGGAAGAAGAAAAATGACGGGAAGAATTAGCAGTTGAAGTACCCGAACCCGATACTTTCATCCCGTAAAACAAATCGGACAAATAATTCATCAAATCATCCGGGGAATATCTCACCAATGCCTCGACATTTCTTTCTCTGCTCAATGCAGCTCGATTGGTATCATAAAACTCACGGTAAACCGGCACAACTTTCTTACAAATCGAAACTTTAATCTCGTCTCTAAGTTTCGAATCTGTTACGACCCATGAGGATTGAGTCCGGTACACCGTTTCGAAAGCTGTATTGAAAGAAGAAAGACATTCTTTCGTAGCTTCCAGGGAAATGCTGGCTGTTGGATTCGTCGGCAAAGATGATAAAACTTTACTCCACCCCATTCTTTCATAGTTTATTGTGTATTGTTTTACCGTCAGTTCACGTCTGCTGATCCATTCTTCACCGAGTAAAAACCGAAGATTCGAGCCCCGAACTTTCGAAACAACATAGTTGAGATTGTTCGCCAAGAACAGATAAGACAACGGAACATTTTTGTAAAGCGCCGCTTTGCCGTCAAGTTTACACAGAAGAACAAGTACTAACCAAGCGAATCTTGCAACCATCGTGAACGTACTGTCATCTTCTGCATCCAGGGAACTATCGAGGTAAGATTCCGGTAGTGAAGTATGCTCCGGTAAAGGCCAATTCGCAACAATATCCGATAGAATTACCGTGTAATCGGAAAGAAAACAGACGTAATTCATAACATATCTAGTCAGTGGATGAATCCCACCACCAGGAGCAAGCGCTTTTGAAGAATCCTTTTGAATCGCCGCTTCAAAATCTGTCAACATTGCTCGAACCGCTTCCCCGAGTTTAAGCAACGACGAAACAGCTTGTGTTCGAACATTTGACATCGACTTATACGAAAAAATAGACTCAATCTCAGGCCATAGCTCCGAAATTGCATCATAAAGGTCTAAAATCCTGAACATTTTCTCAGGTGATTTCTTCCCTTTAGCAACTAACTCAGTGAACTGAAACAGCTCCAAAGCACTATCCTTCGTGATTGCTGTGAAACAAGACTCTCTACTTGTCTCCGACGAAAACACGTAATCGCAGAGAATCCGTTCGCCGAGAAACAGAGTTTTCACGGCAATTTTCACTGCGTAAACCCAATTTTTTATCTTGAAATCAAGCATTTCCCAGTCCATCTTATTGATTTGTGTAGGTGTCAATCTCTCAACGCCTAGTTTATATAAGCTTTCATCGACAATAGATTTTCTGATAATTTTATAAATCCTAACAATTTCTTTACCATAACCAGATGAAATCATACAGTCTGAAATCATTTTCAGATCATTCATAGCCACTGTTCCAACTTGTTCAACTTCATTTATAGAATTACTCACTCTTTGTATCTCATCTTCATCGGATGATTGATCAACTTCCTCGTCGTAACTAGAAGTACTACATCTGGATTTCTCGGAACCGTGACCGGAGATTGATTCAGGATCAAGACGGTCACGGTTAGTTGATAAAATCTGATAAAACTCTTTCTGTAGTCTTTTCATAGCAGTTTCCATAAGGTTCTGCGATCTGATTAGTAGAACTGAATTCGAATTATCTGGTAATATAAAAAATCTCATAGCTCTCTGTAAATCTTTCACGCATGAAATGAAATCCTTAGCTTCTTTCCGATGATCATCGTAAAACAGCGAAGAAGCGGCAGCGAAACCTGTATTAGTTTCCAAATTCCATTTGGTGATTAATATCTCGGCGTTATCGATGTTCTCTTCCATCATTGATTCGGAGAATGTGTGGATTGGTGTTGATGGACAAGATGGTGGTGGTGATGAATATGGTGATGATGAAGAGGATACTGAGTGTGTTGATGATTTTGAGATTGAATTGTCCTGAGATATTGAATGTGATGAAAAAATATTTCTGAATCCTCCTTTGTTTTTATTAGTAGTCTTCATGGTTGATAACTTGATATCAGATTTAGCTGGGTACTTAAACGTTACTAAATGATATCAAAAGTAATAGATAAAAAGAGTTGCAAATTGATTGATAACATCACAAACTTGATTTTATATAAGCGTTGCGGAATAATAAGATCAGAATTTCTAAGAAGAGTTGGAATTCAAATTGGTGAGTGCAGGAAATATTTTTGAGTTTGGAGAGTTGTGAATGGGGTTTAAATAGACGGTGCAGGCTCGAAGAAGGGACAAATGACAAGTTGGGGTTCACCGTTCACAATCAAGTTGAAAATTGACTTTCTTCTTCTTTTTCTTCGTTACTTGCTCATCATTCAAAAGAAGCGTTTATATATATAAATAATACATGAAAATGGATTATTGAGTGTAACTCAAGAGATTTTGTTTCTGGTTATAAGATGAAAACGAAGGCCTTGATTTATATTTTTCCTTTACCGTTGGCTGTGTTGAAAAGAGGATTAAAATAGCTGCCGTAAGAAATTGACTGGTAACGGTTTCTGAGTGTACCTTTTTAATTGACCACAGAATTTAGCCTGCCAGAAGTGTTTTATTGGTGTGCTGTTAGGGATTTTGTGCTTTTAATTTACTACAGTGGATAGATTGTGTTCCGTGGGTCGTGGAATTTGTGCAGCATGCTGTAAAGATGATACAATGATAAAGATTATGAGGTGAAATTCGGAGTTAGATTTCTTTTCATTTATTGTTGGAATGGAAGGCCAAATTTTTTAAATACACAAAGTACCTACCTAATTAATCTTTGACTTTTGACTCGGACATAATCGTCCGGTTATCTCTATTATGTTTTCGCCCTTTTGGCCTGTAGAGGTTATCTCTATTATGTTTTCTCCCTTTTGGCATGTAGAGGTTATCTCTTAGCATTTGATTTCTATTATGTTTTCGCCCTTTAGGCCTGTAGAGGTTATCTCTATTATGTTTTCTCCCTTTTAGCCTGTAGAGGTTATCTCTTAGCATTTGATTTGGGGAAACAGTCTTAATATTTAAATCCGATTTACAAAAGGTTACAAACTATGAACAAAATGGTTATACGTCCTTTAAAAAGAGAGTCAAGTAATGATCCTCATAGTCTAAATATATTATTGAAATTATCTACTTGTCCTTCTTACTTATTAGAAAGAGAGAAGTGTTTATATTTTGACCAAAATTATAGAGACTTGTATTCCCCCATTCCTTCTTTTTTAGTTGTTATATACGGACCATAAAATAAAAATGTATGCAATCTATATTTGCAAGTATCACGTTTTTCATATTCTTTAATTGATTAGAAGCAAGTAGTTTATGGTATCCCTTTGTTAAATGGTGTGTTATGACATCAATCATTTCAAAATCATCAAAATTTTATTATAAATACGAGAAGGAAGAAATAATCTTCCAATATCTTGACACGGATTAAACAATGAATGTCCTATACTTAGGTGAATGGTCCAGTCATGACTCATTAGTAGAGACTTAAGAGTAGAAACCAAAAACTTCAACCACACCATTAATGAATGATAAGGTAGTTTTCATTAATTTGCTACAATATTATTTTCAACATCTCATAATTAATTAAGGTGCGTGACCAGTTCAATTTTGTTCTTACAACCACGACCCCGGAAATTAGGTAGTGCTGATGTCTAGAATTATCTAATATCTAAGACTAGTTCTCATTTTAATTTTATACAAGGAATTTCCTTTAGTACGTCGTATTGATCTATACGGAATGTATTTTCTTCCATAAACCCCATAATGTACATCTCTTTACGCAATTATATACTAAGAATGGAACAGAGCCAAATAAAACCAACCGATGGTCCTCGCTTGCTAACTATCTTCAAGAGATAATTTATGCATATATTTTCACACACGCTCTACTAACCTACTCTTTATTTACATTTTTTTTCTAATACGGTAGAATTTTCTTTTTTGTCTCCTAATTTAATCGTAGCTCTGCCACTTGTTTGAGCGGTTAAACCCATTTATAAAGAAATTTAACATTTATGATCTATGCTAGTTGTTCACAAGAAGTTTCTGGAACGATGGAAACTATTTACTCATTTCAACCACTTAGAAATGAGATTATAAAGTCTACCTATGAAAATCCGAAAAGGAGTTTCAACTTTCAAATTTTCAACGAAACCCGGTAGAAGACACAAACAAGAAACCATGTTAACAAAAATACAAACATTTGGCAATATTGAATTAGCGGCTTACGTTCATTTACGCGTAACAGTGCCACAAAAATTGTCTGCATGGATGAAGTCAAATGACAAACTTCCATATCGATCGGTACATTCATGCATGCGTTAGCTTTTACTTTTCATTGTCAGCCATAACGAATTCGTCATTTCTTTTGTTTTACGTACCTCTCAAACTTTGTGCGCCTTTCCATTGGTGTGGTAAGGTGGCCCTAGCTGTTTCACATATAGAATCAATTAGCTAGAAGCTTCCGAGAAAAAGATCAATTAACATAGTGGTGCATGATTTATTCACTTTAACTATGGGTTCTACTGTATGCGTCAGCGTCACTTCAAGATGCAGGAGGATTTTCTGTGGTGACGGGAAAGAGATTCTCTCTGTCTGGTTGATTTTCTAACTAAGAACAGTCTAACTAGCTAAATGCAGCTTCCATGTCGACCGGAAAAGAAATAAAAAATTAAAGTGAAAGAATTTAGATATAAATAGAACAAATAGTATTCTTTTAACTGTACCTTAATTTGTTCATTTTGATAGTCGAATAGTATTCTTGATAACCAGATGGTATTGTGATTTCAGTCTATCACTATAGATCCATATCATCATCCTCCATTTGTTTTACGAAACTGTGCTCGAAAAATGTGATTAGTTTAGGATCCAATAAGTGAAAATTACTGTGAGACCCATTTTTCCAAATTTTTTCATAGAAAAATCCACGGGCGTAAAATTTCGTGCGCGCCCCCATTTTCACAAAGAAAATTATCCTCAAACTCATAATTTATAAAATTATATGTATTTCTCTTTTATAAAGAAAAAACTACTTCTTCAATTCGTTTTCTTCTTCTTCCCTAAATCTTCATCAACACCTGAATCAGATCGAGAACAACGATTATTTGAGGTCGATGGAGTTATAGGAAGGGATTGATGTTGGTTTCCGTGAGATCTTATTTCTTTCAATGGAAAAAATACATTTTCTTTCCAAAATAAGAGATCGAGAGTTGAAGAAGAGATCTCCAACTCAAGAATCAAGATCGAGATCGAGACCTATATCTATTTTCTTTTCAATTCTCGTTTGGTAATTTTCAGGTATTTGTGGCTTTAATTTCAGGGGTTTTATTTGATTACGGCTGAGACTGTGTTGGAAGAGAGATTAGAAATCGGGTTTCTATTGCTGCTATAGGTTACTGATGAGTTAGGCTTTGAGATTGTTTCTGAAATAGAAGAAGAAATTGATGGAATTACAAGTTAAAGATGGTGATGGTGTTGAGGGATTGATGTTGGTTCCTTTCGGCATGCTTGGTCATTTATGATTTTTGTTGTCTTGATAGTAGGTTAAATTATTTAGTTAAGCTAGCAATGTTCGGATCTCCAGCGGAGAGTGCTTGGTTAGGATTTTTCCCTTATCTCAACGAGGATTGGTCATTCACGGTGTGTAGCAACATGATCACCCAAGGGAGCTGGCCAGCTGGGCAAGTAAATCCCGCAGTACATACTGCTGCATCATCGAGTTTACTCGCCAGTCGATTATCATTGATGCATTGTTGATGATGTCAATTGAGACAAGGAAAAGAAGAATTATGACCACTATTAATTTTAGGTACCGTGACATCCATAATTATTTCCGTGACCCCCATAATTTTATGAAATTATTAAAAATGTATGCATGACGGATTATACATCCGCATGACAGGTTATGCATCAGGGGTATAATTGGCAACGCAACTTGGATATAACATATCTAAAAATCCGCGCCTTGGAATTTTACAAATTTTATATCGTTGGAAATCTTTTTAAGAGAGCTACGCAATGAGTACAAACAAGAATATCAAAATTTTGTTTTTCACGAAAAAATCGGAGGTGATCATCATTTTAGACAAAATTTTCGAAAACTGGATACATAACCATTATGCAGCCACCAAAAAAGATGCATAACACATTCGCAGACGCATAAAGAATTATGCAACCATTTTCTCCACTGCATAACAAATTATGCATTTGGATAACAAAGTTATGCGTCTATAACAAGTTATGTAACCATTGTTTTGGTTGATTTTAGTGCGTACATAAAACAAAATTGATGCATAATGCAATATGCATCCGTAATCAGGTTATGCATCTATTTTCTCGATGCATAATGCATTATGTAGCCATATTTTCGGACGCATAACAGGTTATGCATCCATTTTCACGATTGCATCCATGTTATGCAAATATTATTGTAGGTGCATGACATGTTATGCCGTCTTTGTTTTTGTTGGTTTCAATAATAACAAAAAAGTTACTGCATAACGTGTTATGCAACCGTTTTCTGGGCTGCATAACAAATTATGCAGCAAATTTTATAGATGCATAACAAGTAATGCATCCATTTTCACGACTGCATGACATATTATGCAGTCATAACCACATCATCATCTTCTTTCATGTTTCAATAACTCCTACGCAAACCATTATCCTCCATCCGTAGCCCCCAATCCACCACTACCAGCTTTCACCTACTTCAATGCAACAACAAATACCAACAACAAACACAAGTACAAACCATTCCTATTTCAGTTACACCATGCACAACAAACACAAACACCAACAGCAACACCACCATTCCTAACGAATTTATATATTAACGAATTTATAGACATTTTAGCAAATTTTGGATGGGCCACCTCGTCCTTACATACATACGCCATAACTCTTTCCAACGCCCTCACATGGTTTAAGTCAGAATTCTTCTTTTCCTTGTCCCAATTGACATCATCAACAATGCATCAATGATAATCGACTGGCGGGTAAACTCGATGATGCAGCAGTATGTACTGTGGGATTTACTTGCCCAGCTGGCCAGCTCCCTTGGGTGATCATGTTGCTACACACCGTGAATGACAAATCCTCGTTGAGATAAGGGAAAAATCCTAACCAAGCACTCTCCGCTGGAGATCCGAACATTGCTAGCTTAACTAAATAATTTAACCTACTATCAAGACAACAAAAATCATAAATGACCAAGCATGCCGAAAGGAACCAACATCAATCCCTCAACACCATCACCATCTTTAACTTGTAATTCCATCAATTTCTTCTTCTATTTCAGAAACAATCTCAAAGCCTAACTCATCAGTAACCTATAGCAGCAATAGAAACCCGATTTCTAATCTCTCTTCCAACACAGTCTCAGCCGTAATCAAATAAAACCCCTGAAATTAAAGCCACAAATACCTGAAAATTACCAAACGAGAATTGAAAAGAAAATAGATATAGGTCTCGATCTCGATCTTGATTCTTGAGTTGGAGATCTCTTCTTCAACTCTCGATCTCTTATTTTGGAAAGAAAATGTATTTTTTCCATTGAAAGAAATAAGATCTCACGGAAACCAACATCAATCCCTTCCTATAACTCCATCGACCTCAAATAATCGTTGTTCTCGATCTGATTCAGGTGTTGATGAAGATTTAGGGAAGAAGAAGAAAACGAATTGAAGAAGTAGTTTTTTCTTTATAAAAGAGAAATACATAATTTTATAAATTATGAGTTTGAGGATAATTTTCTTTGTGAAAATGGAGGCGTGCACGAAGTTTTGCGCCCGTGGGTTTCTCTATGGAAAAATTTGGAGAAATGGGTCTCACAGTAGTTTTTACATTCTTTTTTTGGGCCTGCGCCTAATTTGAATAAAGGATAGTTACAAGTTTTTGAATATCAAGAAAAAGTTTGTGAGCATGAAGTAGCCAAACGTGTGTTAAGTTGGCTGACCACATAAAGTGTATGTGAGCATGAAGCAGCCAACCGAGATCGGCAACTTATACATGTAATTCTTACTCTCTATCTCCGGCCGCCGTTGTCGTTTCAAAGAAAATTTGGTTTGTAAACGTTGCAAAGCTTACACACCCTTGCAAGCTTTATGGGGAAGTCAAAAAGAGACTATCGTCGAAATACTGTATATTCGACATGGTTAGGATGATCTTGTTGTACCTGTCAAGTAAATTAGTTTTAGATAACTCTGATCTTATAAGGCGATTCTTAAATCCCCCTGGAAGAATTTCTAATAGAATATTAGAGGCTATTTGAGAATATATGAACTTAATGTATCAAGATCAGGTTCAGCTAATCGTATCCCAATTCAATTAAGATTTCAGGCCAGGGTTAGTGTTCCCATCGACCCATGTCTATACTGCAGAGATCCCCGCGCGTGCCAAAACTCAAGGCTAGTCATCCTGAATTTGGCCGGGTATAATGGACTCCAAGGTTGTGAAAATGCCCCGGAGATGGACCTTAAAATTGTGAAAATGTCCCAGACGTTAGGAAAAAATTAAAATGCCCCATTATGTTAGATTTTATGTTAGGTTGTGTTTGATAAGAGTTAATTCCATGGAAATAGTCATTTTTCCATGGAATGAACGCGTATTCCGTCGTTTGGTCAAAAATCTGTTTCCATGGAATTGTAAAAAAAGCGTGGCCTAATGTATGTTTTAAACTTAATTCCATGGAATTCCATGAAAACTTTTTCCTTGCTTCCCCAAGGAAAATGATTCCATGGAGCATTTTCCATGGAATTGTTTCCTTTCTCTGTTATCAAACACAGTCTTAGAGAGACTTAAGTAGTCGAAATTGTCCTTCAGGGTACATTGTTCATAATTCAGGGTTCAATGTTTAAAATTCAGGGTTCAAGGCTTAAGGTTCAGGGTTTGGGATTCAGGTGGTGGTGGTAGTGGTATTGGTGGTGCTGGCGATGGTGATAGTGGCGGTGGTAGTGACGGTGATGGTGGTGGTGGCGGTGGTGGTGGCGGTGGTAGTGGTGGTGGTGGAGGAGACGGTGGCGGTAGCGGTGGCGGTGGTGTTGGTGGTGGTTGTTCTAGTGGTAGTTGTGGGGATGGTGGTGGTGTTGGTGGCAGTGGTGGTGGTGGTGGCATCGATGGTGGTTGGTGGTTGTTCGTTTGGCGGTGGCGGTGGTAGTGGCGGATTGAGGCGTTTTGATTAAGAAGGAAAAAAATGGAATTTCAAAACTCCGTTATCGGTCAAGATGCCTAATTTATAATCAAAATGCCCCAAAACTAACAGAATGGGGCATTTTAATCTTTTCCCTAGCGTCTGAGGCATTTTCACAACCTTGGGGTCCATTTTGGGACATTTTGCCACTTAACCCTTTATTTATTTCATTTTGCCTTTTTTTTTTTGGTTTTTTTTTAATTGTATAAGAGAGATTATATTGAAGAAATAAGAATTAACTACAACTGATTGAAAATAAAATTACAACCATACACAACTTCAATTTTCAATTGAAAGAGTAAAAGATAACCCAAGAAAATTCTTACAAACTGTAAGAAAAAAAAAAAGAAGAACGATTTTTTGGGGACTGCTCAAAAAATGGGGGGGGACTACTCTCAATTTTTTGTGGTGGTTATTAGTAGTAATTTCCAATCACCCCTTATCTGATTTTGTTTAAAATACCTACTTTACCCTTAATGATTAACTTAGTTAGTATGATGATTAATTAGTGTTAGTATTATTATTAGTAACTGATTAATTAGTGATTAGTGAGTTATATTAGTAGGATTGTTTTGTTATAACATTATTATTGATAGATAAGAAGAAGAAGGAGGAAATAGGAAGAAGAAAATGGGTGAACCCAAAAAGTCTTTTTTTTGAGTTTAGTAATTATGATTTGAGTGATTCATGTGATGATACTTCAGAATCAGAACCCCCTTCACCTCATTGTGTATTTGTCAATACTTCTAATGATCCAAATATGAGTTATTTGTTAGATGATGAAAACTTTTTCCCCCAATCTCAAGTTAACCAAACAAATGATGGATTTTATCAGCCACAACCTGAAGATGAAGCTATGGGTACTCAGGTATGCCTCATATTTAGTTAATGTAGCTTGAATTGTGCAAAAATTTGGCCAAACTCAAAATTTCTGGAAAACATTCGGTGAGGTCAACCTAGTTGGGTTACCAAATTTTGCTTGCGAGGTAACCGAACCGTTCTTAATGTGCAGTTCTGTTACTAAATTGAGCAGACGCAGGTAACCGAACTACATGTTAATGGTGGTTTTTTAGAGTTCGGTTACAGTGTATTGTTCGGTTGAGTCGATATCAACACTTTTGATACCGAACTTTCTGTTCGGTAAGGTCGCATAAAAATATAAAACAACTTTTCTAACCGAAACTTTGAGTTCGGTTTAGTCGAGTCTTTCAGTTTCATTGCCGAACTTGTACATAGAAAATCTAAAGGTCGAGTTCAGTAAGGCCCCAATTTATTTATGTAATCTACACTACCGAACTTTTTGTTCGGTAGGCTCGATACAAAAATTTACATTACCGAACTTGTAAGGAATTTTTTTATGGTATTAATGTTGTGGTATTACTTGTAGGTTCCATGTGATCCAACAGAACCAATGGAAAACCAACCTTCCCCAGTTGGTATTTTGTACGATGACACATCCCATCACTACATGAATGACATGGTATTCCCAAATCCGGAAGATGCAAAGAGTTGGGCTAGACAACATGCACAAAAATACATGGTTATGCAAGGTTGTCATAATCATCCTCGTCCGGAGCATCTTGAAGGGAATTTCATGGCGACAAAGCTAACTCCTAAAGATATGGACAAGGTAGCTAAAATGAGGACAATGGGTATTTCACCGGTTGAAATGATCCAAATACTAAAGGAGGATAACAAGGATAACCACTCATCTTTGTCCACAATTTACAATGCAATTGTGAAAATTAGAAGGAAGGAATGGAGAGATAGACAAGTAATGCAACAATTGTTTTTTTGGCCCAAGAGAAAAACTACGCGGTTCAAAAGGATGTGGATTCGGAAGGAGAGATAACACAACTCTTTATTGCGCATCCGACAAGTGTTCAATTGGCTCAATGCTTTCATCAAGTTCTAATAATGGATTGCACTTATTAGACGAACAAGTACGAGATGCCATTGTTGAATATTGTTGGGCGTACTTCGAAGAAGTCACCGTTTACCGTGACGTTTTGTTTCTTAAGAGATGAGCAAGAACCCAGTTTCATTTGGGCACTAAAACAAGTTAAAGGCAATCTTCCGAGGTGATGATATTCCCGGGGTTATAGTGACGGATAATGATGTCGCATTGATGAATGCAATAGAAGAAATGTTCCCACTAGCACATAATATGCTTTGTACGTTCCATATATGGTGTAATTTGATGAATAGGTGCAAGCCAATAATTTGTCCACCCAAGAAAATAGGATATGAAGAAATTAAGATGCTACCGGAAAAAGATGGAGTGGATGCAAAAGAGAAAGTTGAAAAACAATACGATATAAATTACGCTAAATGGGTTGCATTATACGGTGAATGGGAATCACTGTGTTGGTCCCTTATCGAGGAAGAGTATTATCTAAATCTTGCGGACTTTATCGCCCATTGGGATACTCCCGAATACCCCGGTGTTGTATCGTATGTTCTTCGCCAATGGTTGGAACCACACAAAGAGAGGTTTGTTTATGCTTATACCAACCAATATAAACACTTGGGAAATCAATCGACAAGTTTAGTAGAGTCGGCTCACCACCGGTTGAAGAAGAATCTCTTTGGATGTGTTGATAACTTCGTAACCGTGTGGAATGCTATGGAAAATTATTTCAAGAGAAGTTCCAAAAAAGCCGTATATTCAAAATGAACGGAAAATATTCCGACCACCCATTGTTCAATGGGATCCATTACAACGTATCTCGGCAATGTATGAAGTTGTTGATTATAGAATTCGAGTTGATTGATAAGTGGGAAACCAAGGCTCATGAGGTGTGTGTATGTAACATGAAGAAGTCTACGGGACTCCCTTATCGCCATATGAAAACTACGAGCATGGCGTAATCCCTTTAAGCGACATTGATCCATTTTGGAAGCATCTAACCTTCATCCCTCCTCCAAAGGGAGAAGAAGCCGAAGAAGAGTTTGGTGATAATGAGATGGGTAGAACCGTACTAGAGATGTATCGTGGCATGAACAACCTCCAAAAACAAATATTTTGGGATGACATGAGGAAAATTATATATCCACAAACGCAAGAGAATGTCTATGAACCGGAAAAATGCAAACCGAAAGGTAGACCAAGCAAGAAAGAAACTAAAAATCAACTAAGGAATATGAAAAGTTCTTACGTAAGAATAAAAGTGAGCAAAATGCAAATACTAAAGATCCTTGTGGCCATGAATATACCGCGGCAATGTACTTGGAGAAAACCAAGAAACGGGGTAGGAGTATTGAGGAGAAACGCGAAACAAGTGAGCGAGATTTGAAGAAAAATGGTTCGATGTGTCCATCACAACCAAGCCAACCATCTTCAGGTGACGTGAAGCTTAAGTCTCCAATGTGCCCCATCCAACCATCTTCCCTAGACGTAAAGCCTGAGGCTCCAAATAAAGACTATTTGAATGAGCTACCTCTATACATTAGAGAATACATTATATCCACCGACGACGTTCCTCCGGATGTTAATTGTGGTTTTCATGTTGTAAATCAACAACTTGGGCCTTTCATCGAAGGTGCCAAGCGAAATAATGGGTGTGCAATCACTCATATAAGGCAAAGGTTGTTGTCCAAACTAAAGGAGAATTCGGCCTTTTACAAGACAATGTTGTGCGATGGAGAGGGTACTCCCAATGAGCAATTTGTTAGGTATCAACTTTGTCTTCATGGGGCCCATCCGATGACATCGGATTATTGGATGAGCATGCCTATATGTGGACACTTAATCGCCGAGGCATTCAATTATGTGGTTCATTATTTCTCAAAATATACTAGTATCACCTTTACCCTGAAAACAACCGTATGTGTCGAGCAACTAAAACGAAGGAGATGTGTGATGGCATTGATTAACAACAACCACTTTATAGGCCTCCGGTTAAAACCCGATGGTCCATTGCCTCCAATATGTGGTACCTCTTATTGACCTGCATTTAATCCGGATAGAATGTTGGGTTGGTGTATCATGTATGAGCCTAATATGGAGATGTGGAATGCTTTGAAGAAGTCAGAAGAAATTGTACATGAAGGTCAAATTTTACTTGCGAATGATTAAATGACACATGTAATGGAACTAAGTATGCTTATCAATGGAATACTATGTTTTTTGGAAAGTGGTATTAATATTTGAGAAAATGTTAGTATTTTATATAGTTTCCAGACACTAGTTCGGTTGGCATATTTTAATATAGAGCTTGCTGAATTCTTGTTCGGTTAGCTGGCCAAATTTTACCAGGTTACCGAACTCTAGTTCAGAAGCCTAACATTTTAACTGCTGAATTTTACATTGAAGTTCGGTTAGGACTGAAATTACAAGACACTTCCGAAATGTACGAGACAAAAGTTCGGTTGAAAAATGAAATTACAAGACAGTGCCGAAGTATACGAGACACAAGTTCGGTTAGGATATGTAATTATAGGACTCTGCCGAACTTTTACAGGACTTTCCAAAATAAAATTACGTACCATCTAATATCTGAAACGCGTTATGAAAAAGTCTTTAAGGAGGCGGAAATGATATTCATATTTGAAATCCTTTCTCTTCCATCTTCTCCATTCTTTTTTTGATGTTAAAATGATTTCGTCGAATCCTTCACCCCTTAGTCGATACCGCCTTACAATACAAAATAAAGCCATACATTCCAAAACTCTATCTCTAATCTTTCCAAATCGAATGAACAAAGCTAGATGATCACGGTTATAAGGGTTTGTTGTGTCGGAGATGAATTTCTCATGAATTTTCCCCCAATAACTTTGACTCATAATACCATTCATTCTTCGTTATTCACCCCTCTTTGGATAGTATAATATGTAGTTTTTGCAAAGAGAAAGATCTTCATATAGAGTAAATTTAGGAGTAGTGTCTTCCATTTGTAGGAAATTTTGTAACAAAATGTTAACTATGAAACACCATATATATACCACTTGGGTGTATAACGGCTATTAAATTATCCGTTACTTGATATATAGTACATAAATTTAAAATTATGTACTATATTTGTGTCAGCTAAAGGATATTTAAATTTCAAAATTACAAGTTCGGTTAGAAGAGAAAAACATGCGATCCAACCGAACTTGCAGTTCGGTTACATGACAAATACAAGTGGTCACCGAACTTTTTTTGTGAAGGATCACAACCAAACTAAGCATATATACGATTCCAAAAACACTCCAACACAAACCTAAGAGTTGGTTTATGTGATTTCTCCATCAAGAGAATGAGTTTTCCAACATGTACAATGGAAAAAATTTGAGTCTCCAGAAATGATTTCGGTGACCTAAGAAATAATGGTCTGCTAACCGAACTCGGAGTTCGGTTACATGACAAATACAAGTGGTCACCGAACTTTTTTGTGAAGGCTCACAGCCAAACTAAGCATATATACGATTCCAAAAACACTCCAACACAAACCCTAAGAGTTGGTCTATGTGATTTCTGCATCAAGAGAATGAGTTTTCCTACATGTGCAATGCCAAAAATTAGAGTCTCCAGAAAAGATTTCGGTGACCTAAGAAATAATGGTCTGCTAACCGAACTGCGAGTTCGGTTACAAGACAAATTATGTTTTGGTTACCAAAGTAATATCATATATGTGCATGCTAACTGCTTCAGCCTACAAGAAAGTTCGGTGACTCGTGAAATGTTGCGAGCCAACCGAACTATGACTTCGTAAACCTGGTAGAAATTCACCAGGTAACCGAAAGGAGAGTTCGGTGACCAATAGTTTATCACAGGTTACCGAATTGCCAGTTCGGTTGCACACGTAAAAATTGCAGGTCACTGAAAACATACTGTATTTCTACATTTCAGTCTTATAACATTGAAAACACAAACCCAATAAAAATTGAAAACACAAACAAGTTTCTAAAACAAATATAAAACTGTTATACATACCAAACTACAAAATCCTCAATTAATTGTTTAAAACACACAAACATACCAAATTAAACCATAAGAAGAAATCACACCATACGAAGTTACATAACTAAGATGTCTTTTGAAACTAAAATCACACTAACGACCAGTTTTACGACCCCTCTTGCCACCTCCTTGTTTACCACGAGTTTTAGGTCGATCTTCCTCATCACTTGGGGTATCATCTCCTTGACCGGTTTCCTCCACAGCGCGATTTGAACCTTATCCTTGTTGTCGACCCCTTTTACCACGTCCTTGTTTAGCACGAGTTTTAGGTCGAACTTCCTCATCACTTGGGGTTTCATCTCCTCCATCGGTTTCGTCCACATCGCGACTTGAACCTTCTCCTGGTTGTCGACCCCTCTTCAGTTGCTTAGACCTACTTGTCTCCACCATTCTTTTAGTTATAAGACCCTCCCACTGCTTGTAGTAGGCGGTTTGTTCCTTAGTCTCCATCGACTCTCCACTTTTGATTTTAGCCATCCATTTCTTCAACAATTTCGTACCCTTCAACACCTAATTCCAATTTTAAGCACAAGTAAATATTATTTCAATACTTTGAAACAACTGAAAGGTATAATAGAAAAAAAAATTCTTACCACGTTATCCCATAACCTTTTTGCTTCTTCTCCACAAATAGGCATCTCCTTATGAGCATTCTTAGCCTGCCTCTCCTTTGCTTTTCCTTTGCCGCATCATCCTTAGATTGTTGTTCTTTATTTATCACATAAGGATGAATAATTTCTTCATAAAACTCCATATAATCTTCCTCACATGAATTTACATCTTCCTCACAAGGTACTAAATCACCTCTTGGTATGTGGTAGTTAATAAGTGCATTCCAATGTGCTACCGCATGAGTTGGTTCATGATTTGGCTCAAAATACTTCTCGGTGTTCTTTGTTCCTTGAACCTGCAAAGTGAAATTTTCATTCTCCACGTCGGGATCCATTTGGACGCAACAAAGTTGTCTTAGTATTCTCCTTGGATTATATGTTGCATAGCCGTTAGGATGCCAAATTGGTCCATAGTAAGGCGTGACGATAGAGAAAGCATTCAATTCGTCTTCATCTACAGAGACATCATCGGGTACGGCTTATGGGTGAAATACCACATCGTTCACCGTAAGCTTATCCAATTTCTCCCTCAACGAAGTCAACTGCTCTTCTTTAGACTTCTTTTGTGCATCCAAAAACAACCATTTTCCTGCTGTAGGTTGGTTATAGGGATAAGGGTCTTCTGCACTATCCAATCCCAATTTAGGGAAGTGGTCGTAAATTCAAACCTATGCGGAAATACGAAAATATCCACGTACATGAAAACTGAATTGGAAGCAGAAAAATTTTGCGAATAATTTTCTAATTAACAATGTAAAAAAACTCACCTGAACAAGAGTTAAGTTACCTCCAATTTGATTACACTTAATCCTCGACCCTTTGCTCATCTCTTCTAAAAAAAAACAAGCACACCAGTGGCCCAAGAGTATTTCTTCATCTCATCGAGATTCTCTAAAAGTTGTAGATAACGTGCATCCACCCTATTTCCAGAAGTGTCGGGGAAAATGACAGTTCCTAGCATATTAACCAAAAAGCGGTGACATGATTCCTAAGGGTCTCCCTGTCCATCACCAACTTTCCTTTCTCCAGCTTCTTTTTTTTCCCTCCAAATGTTGCCTTCAACTTTACCAACTTGAACTTCTTCACCTTCTTCTTCAATGCTCCATTTGCCTCTCTTGGATTATACCCATCACCACGTTTAGGGGATCTCACAGAACGTCTAAACTCACATTGAGACTTTCTTGCATCCCATCCTAAACATTTTAGAGCCAAACATTCAAGATCTTCATAACTCATTGAGGGGTTGTAGCCTTCTCGAAGACATTTACCTTCCAGTGGTAAGCCGGTGATATTATGGCAATCATCGGGAGTAATTCCCATCTCGCCGTATGGAAGATGCATAGTATATGTCTCGGGATAATGCCTCTCGAGAAATGCGGATACGACAACAGTGTCAAATTACACATGTGCTAACTCAATAGCTCTCCATAACACACATTCTTTAACCTTGGCTACAAACTCGTCAAACTCCAAAGAAAGATCCCATGTGGACGCCTTTTGACGTTTAATAAGACGAACTGCATCGTTATGATCCTACAAAAATAACATAACACTATTAATACTTGACGAAAAACTATAAATACGAAAACAACGTAACACTATGAACTTAACGAATACCTTGGTCGCATAGATCTTCGCATCCCATAAATGTTTGTATCCAAAAAATGTTGCCCCTCCATCATTTGGAGTACCATAAGTTGGGTTCACTAGTGGCAAACAAAAATCACCATGACGAATGCGTGAGTATCTTTTGCTAAGCGGCTTCGGCTTCTTTTTCTCTTTAGCAGGAACATTTTCTTGCTATTCTTCAATATCATTCTCTCCATCTTCTCCATCCTCTTCCTCTTCTTCTTCATCTTCATCCTCTCCCTCTTCTCCATCCTCTTCCTCCTCTTCATCGTTTTCCTCCTCTCCATCCTCTTGTCCTTCTCCTTCTTTTCCGAGTTCTAGTTCTTCTTCTTCTACATTTCCTTGGTCTTCATTTCCTTGCTCTTCTTCAATAACATTATCAATTGTATTCTCCATAACCTCTTCATTGACATCTTGGATTACATCACGAACATTATCTTGGTTGACTTCCGGTAACAAGCCCCCTCCATGTTAGCATTTGTGGCACCACGTTTTCGAAAATATAAATGTTTTGCTCCACGAGGGGTGGGAGTTTTCAAAAACTCATCTAGTTGTAGTCTCAATCTTTTTCCTTTATTCCTAATGAACAAAAACCAAAGTATTAGCTAAACATAAGAGAATATTTTGTTATCAAATCAAATAGAACTAAATAATAAAGTAAACACAACACTTGAAGTTAGCAGACTATAGTTCGACTACCAATTTTTTTTTTCATTGTAACCGAACTACGTATTTCAACAGTTCGGTTACCCATAAAAATTATCGACAAAATCGAACTCATACTTAACTTTTGAAAAATTTAGTTCGGTTACGGGAGTTTTTTTTGCGAGCACACCGAACTACATTTTTCAACAGTTCGGTTAGCCATAAAAATTATCGACAAAACCGAACTCATTCTTAACTTTTGAAAAATTTAGTTCGGTTACGAGAGTTTTTTTTTTTGCGAGAACACCGAACTACATATTTCAACAGTTCGGTTAGCCATAAAAATTATCGGCAAAACCGAACTCATTCTTTCAATGGAAAAATCGAGTTCGGTTACGAGAAATTTTTTTTGCGAGCAGACCGAACTGTGTAATTCGGTCGCCAGATATTTTTCAATTTTTTGCGAGCACACCGAACTGTTCTTATTTTTGGAGTTCGGTTAGAAATTCTAGGGTTACACCAAAAAATTCTCCTAGCCGAAATATCTACTGTAACTACCATTTTCAATGGGTTTTGATGATTTCTAATCGATTTCTTCAACAAATAACGAATTGAAAAGAATGGATATGAAGGAAATTACCTGCGGATTTGCATTTCACTTGAATCGGACTTCTTGGTTGTTGTTGGATGATTGATTTTGCCTCTAGACAGTTCTTCAAGTTCTTTAAACTTTAGAAATTCTTTGGGGAGATTCACTATATGTGGGAGTCCCGG
This sequence comes from Papaver somniferum, assembly GCF_003573695.1. Taxonomy (NCBI): domain Eukaryota; kingdom Viridiplantae; phylum Streptophyta; class Magnoliopsida; order Ranunculales; family Papaveraceae; genus Papaver; species Papaver somniferum. Next base: position 15,401,325 of record NC_039366.1, read on the forward strand.
ACTCAATCTTGGAAGTCTGGGTGTTTGCTTGGCACGCATTGCTTATAAAGATTGATTAATCGACGATGAAATTTTTCTGAATCGACGATTAACGTCGATGTATACGAAGAAGAAGAAGAGGAAAAGAAGATGAAGAAAGAAAGAATCAGTTTTAAAACTGATTTTTTTCTTTTAATTTAGGTTTTAATTAGTGGATTGGATTAGTGGGTAGCGGGTTAGATTAATGGGTTATTAGGGTTAGTTATAACCTTAATTAGAATAAGGCAGATTAGTCTTCCCTAATCTTTTAGGACACCCCTTATAATGTAGGGTGAACATTTGTATCACAAAGTAGTCTCCACCTTTTTTGAGTAGTCCGAAAAAATTGTTCAAAAAGAAACCGAAGCCATACTACGTCACCTAAGTCCGTACGGAAAGAGATGATAACCCGAATAAATAACGAAATTCAGAGTCAACGTTCAAATTAATAAAGAAATTGAAAGTCCACGTTCATAAATAAGAGGGTAACTACAGTGCGTAATTTTTATTATCTATAGAACCGTAGATTTTTGCCTTTTGCCTTTCTTATTTGGACTAGCTTTGACTCAATCTCATGCATCTTCCTTGTATCTCTATTAATTTATTTTTGAAGCATGTAATTTAAATCAAACTAGATTATACGTGGAAATATTATATCTACCGAGTCGGCTATTACAATAGAATTTATGTGTAGGAAATTATATTGTCCCACATTGTTGTTACGAAATTCCCTATAAAACTCGTATCCTCTATGTAGGTATAAGCAGTTAGTTGAGGGAAAGAAGATCTTGCATTGAACAAGTTGAGCTGTATGATCCATAGATCCCGTACCTTGAAATCTTGAATCATATAAGAGATTCTTCCTCTTGTGTCTATGACTCTATGAACAGATCTTTTTTCGTCGGAGTTGACTTTAAACGAATGCCAAACTTCCCTTGGGTTGATTCAAACAATATTTTGCATCTTTTGGTTTATGCGGTTTGTCTTGGTCCAAGATATTTTGGGGGCTGATCCAAAAGAATGAATAGAAAAGGAATTCATAGGCTCCCAGCCTCCCACCCGTTAGCTATGTATTGACCATCGACTTTGTGTTGCTGTGTTTTCTTATGTTTATTTGCATTGACTTGCATAATTGAGGTACTCCATTGCGGCTCTTCTTCATCTCCATTGTCAGAGAATTAACAGAAACCTTGATCAGTCGCTGGTGGGATGCGGTATTGTGGACTATTTCTTCATAACCGGCCACCGGGTGAGCGGATCATAAAGCCTAGTATTCCAATGCAATAGGGGCATAGTGCATTTCAAATTACTTGTGTCTAAGACCGAACTTTTAACTTTAACTTGCTTGCTAAAGTTAAAGGGAAAATTACAGACCGTGGGTAGCTTTCCAATAGAACCACTATGAGTCACTAAATATTTTGTTGACTGAAATTACAAACATAAACCGACAAGAAATCAAACTTAGCTGCTTAGTTTAATGCCTACTATTTAATTATGAAACTGAATTGACAACAATGACGATGTCTTAGCAATCTATTCTTTTCAAATGACTAAAAGGTTTCAGCACGGTGTGCGTGTATCTGTCCTCTTTCTCATGCTAATAAAAATCATAATTTACGCATATGTGAAACTAGATATCCTTTTTTGCGTATGGCTATAGTGTTGATATGAAACTAAAATGTCTAATATTTTTCTCTCTTCTGTTGAATTTCGTCGCTGTATCCGCTAAAAACTCAACTAGTAGATCTAGCAAGATAAGCAATACGTTCAAGTAATCTCATTCGTATGAGATAAAAGTGTAAAGATAATTTAAAGAATATATATAAGCAGAACACAATAAAGTGAATCAATTGTAAGGTGCTGTGAATGTGAAATGCATGAAATGCAAATGACACAGGAGATTTTACGTAGTTCAGCCGAAATCTACGTCCACGCGTAATGATTTTGAAATTTTATTATAAATTGCCAAGATTACAATATGTTATGATTGAACGAAAGTGAAAGGAAACACCAAGTATTACAAGGTGTCTCACTGTACTCCTAACTCTCCGCTACTGAGATGTCCAACCCATTCTCCAGAGCTTCAGCCAACTATTTATAGAACTCCGTATGGGGCCTGCGAACTACGTACGATCTCCAGGATTGGGTGGGTGTCGACAACCGTTTGTTGGAGTTCCCTGGTCTCAGATGGAATCGAGTGCATGCCCAGCTGCTTGCCACGTGCCGGATGCGGTTAGGTAAAGGTGGTTGAGGACATGAAATGTCGAGTACACTGAATCACCGCGCGTTTCTCTTTACAACTGTTAATTGGAATTCTTTGTTTACAATTTTGAGGAGGCATGAGTTCGGAAACAAGTAGGCCTGTCAATGAATATCCGTTATCCGTTAGCCGTATCCAATTATCCGGTTTCCGTTAAGTTTAGTTTCGTTATATTCGTTAGCCGTTCCGTTACCCGCTAACATATATACCCATTCATACATTTAGCCTTTAGGCCATACATATTTTCATTCACATTGAAGAGAAACTAAGAAAACACCTTACCTATCCAGTCCTCGTTCATGTCTTTTTCTCCTCATCTCTTATGAATCTTATTCTTCTGCTCATTAGTTCGTCCGAGACTCTTAGTTACCAACATCATCTCTTCATCTCTTTTCTAAGGTTTTTCTTAAATTATATTTTGAGTTCAATTTTGATTTTAAAATTTAATTTAGGGTTTCAGAAGTGATTTGTAAAATTAGAATTTGATGGAGAGTTTAGTTTGATTTAGTGAAGAGTTTGGTTTGATTTTGTTTACGAGAATACAGATTTTGAATTATTGAAATTGATTTTGAATAAAGCAAGAAGAACAAGCTGCTACTGTTGCTGTTCATATGGATTTGATTGATGAATATATGACGAGGTTGAGTAGAAATTAGGGATGGGTTTGTATCCAATTTGATTTTACAATAAGAAATTGAGCCAAGAAAAGGCGATAAATTGGATGGATGAGTTTGGGTTGGAATCAAATATGGATCAATTTCACAGAGAGGATGGTTCCGCTGTTGTGGTTAATTAATAGCAAGGATGATTCAAATGGGTTTGGTGATGTGACATGAATGATTATGTGGTATTTTTTGTGTTGATTGCAGATGTAGTTCTGTGAAATGGAAGTGTTGATGATCTGATATGGCACTGGTACTCAGTGAAGATGGTGGTGTAGCTGTTAGGTTTTTTAACGGAAATTATCGGAAAATTATCCATTATCCGATAAGTCCAACGTAACGGTAATGGTTTTAAATTTCATAATTCCGTCGGCACTTAACGGATATCGGTTAACCGCTAATTTTAATGGCAACGGTAGCGGCAGAGCCATTATTTGTTACGTTAAGTGTCGTTGACAGCCCTAGAAAAAAGTGCATTTCTTGGATAACTTGGTGTGTTTCTAATTCACACTTGTTTGTTCTCGTGAATGGAGTTATTTCGAGAGATTTAAACCTAGTAAAGGTCTAAGACAAGGTGACTCATTGTCACCTTATTTATTCCTTCTAGTTGTAGAAATTCTCTCAAAACTTTTAAATGATGCGGTTGTCAGAGGTCAACTTTCGGGCTTCGATGTGGCAGAGGGTGGTACTATTATCTCACGTCTTCAATTTTCAGACGATACTCTGATTTTTATGAATGCTAATATTGAGGAGGTAAGACATCTTCTCATTATTTTGGTTGTTATTGAAACCCTAACTGGCTTAAAGTTGAACTTAAAAAAAAAAAGCAAAATGGTGAGTGTTGGTGGTGAGGCGGTTGTTGAAGTTCTTGCTAAAGAACTAGGATGTCAAACATAAAAGCTTCTTATTACTTACTTGAGAATGCCCATATGATCGAATTGGAGGAGTGTTTCATTTTGCGAGCAGGTGTTGGTGAGAATGGAACAATGTCTCGCTAAGTGGAAGAAGAAATTTCTTAACAAAGATGTTAGAGCATTGCTCGGTCGAACTCGCAAGCGTTTCCATCACAAGCTTGTTTGTCAAATTTAGTTGTCAAAATTATATGTCTTGATTTCTAGTCTACTTATGGAAAAGTCTCGGTATATGATAGTTAAGTCTAGTTGAGCTCCAGACTCCATGACGATCATCTTACGAAGACGAAGAACTACTCGAGGAACCAGTGGAACTTTATCCGACTAAAAGGTATGTGGAGACTTGAACTTATCTATCACACAAAAGTCTACTATATCTCTTACTCTTGAGACAAAAGTTGTATAAGTATGATGGTTTTCATACATACACATTTGCTATTTCGAGCCGAGTTTACTCGCCTATATTTTTCTCGAAGTATGTGTTGGTAAGCTTTCGCTTTAAGCATTTTTCATCGTTACTCGTGACGAAAGTCATGATGATGTTTCAATTTTAAAAATGGCTTTGATGACGATAGTTGTGAATAACGACTACTATAACATTATAGAAGAATGTTTCAATGATTGAAATGTAGAGTTGACATTACCATATATGGATATAAGCATATATAGTGTGTTCGCACATTAGCGTATAAATCTATGTACCGGAAACCAAGTGTGTGCATACGGTATTAGTGAAGGAGATAGGTTAGGTACGCGTACCGGTACGCGTACTGGCAGAACTTTTCCTCTCCGAAATTTCTGCTGAGTTTGGAGTTCACGAACTCATAAACCAGTCACCTTAGGGTACGCGTACTGGCTGAACTTTTCTACCCGAAAAATTCTGCTGAGTTTGGAAACCAAAGCCAACTCAAATCCGGTAACTAAGGTACGCATACCCGTACGCGTACCCAAGCTGGTTATTTCTCAAATCGGTAGTTCATGAACTTAAAACAATAAATTATAAGGAATACCATCTTTGCAAACCGTGGCTATATTGGTCATGAATTGTTTCGAATGGATCAAACCGATTTTGTTTTAATTGTGTCTATGATTAAAGATCTAAGCAATTGAACAACTCTTCAACTAGTTCTTATGAGTCATTTGAACTAGTTATGAGAAAGATGAATACGGTTAATATGGAAATGCTCATATGGCTAACCATTGGTTAACTATTTGTGAACCAACTAAGTGTACACGTTTAGGTACGGTTACTCAAACCTAAATGAAATGCATTTCATTTGTGTATGACAAGCTAAGTTTCTATCTAACTGTTGAAAGATATTAGCTTGTGTCTGTTCAGGTTTTCATCTAACGGTTAATATTGAATGTTTTGTTACTAAGCTAACATAGATTGCAAACCCTGATTTGAAAACTATATAAGGGGAACTCTAGCAACTGTAAAAACTAATCCCCACACCTCCTGTTTGATACTAGTTGGTTTTGCTAGAGTCGATTCTCCTTTAACCTTAGGTTTCTTCTCGATACCCTGTAGGTTAACGACTGAAAGACTTCATTGGTATTGTGAAGCCAGACGAAACTACTTCTCTTGTAGTTGTGCGATCTGATCTTGCCATTTTCTATCGTACAAGTTCAATTGAATAATTGGCTTGAAATTATGTCTCCGATAGGAAAATATAAAAAGAAATCACAAACATCTTCGTCTCATCGTTTGTGATTCCGTAATATCTTGTTTAGCTACCATACGATTAAGATTATTGTGAGGTGATTGATAATTCTAGGCTGTTATTCTGGAATATAATTCCGGGTTATCAATTAGTTCATGTTCACCTTGATTTCTATAAAAAAACGGAACAAACTCTTAGGTTTATCTGTAGGAGACAGATAAATCTATTGTCGTAGAAATTTTCTGTGTGATACAGATTTTTTTATTAAAGTCTTCGACTTTGGTTCTTAGCAACTCTTAGTTGTGGGTGAGATCAGCTAAGGGAATCAAGTGCATAGTATCCTGCTGGGATCATAGACGTAAGGAGCGCAGCTGTACCTTGAATCATTGTGAGATTGATTAGGGTTCAACTACAGTCCAGACCGAAGTTAGTTTGTAGTAGGCTAGTGTTTGTAGCTGAAAAAGAGGGGGTCTAACAACACCACCCAATATTTCACTTAGCAATCTGTATGGACTAACTCCGAAATACTTTGCTAGAGAATCAACTAGACAGTCAAACTCAATCTAGATAAAAAGTATCTCAAGGAGTTATTATCTCAATCTCTCGATTTGATATTTACTCAAGCAAATAAAAATTTGCGAGTCTTTATCAAAGAGAGATAACTTGGACGGTACCAAAGACCAATGTCCAAGGATCAATCAACTACAGCAACCAAAAGTTGGATTAGAGAAGTTGATGATCTTAACGCACAACTTGTATTATTTCTATTATATAAAATATAAAGCGGAAAAGAAATAACACAGATACCAGAAATTTTGTTAACGAGGAAACCGCAAATGCAGAAAACCCCGGGACCTAGTCCAGATTGAATACACACTGTATTAAGCTTCTATAAACAGTAGGCTACTACAAACTAACTTCGGACTGATCTATAGTTGAACCCCTACCAATCTCCCACTGATACAAGGTACAGTTGTACACCTACGCCTTTGATCCCAGCAGGACACTGCGTACTTGATTCCCTTAGCTGATCTCACCCACAACTAAGAGTTGCTGCAACCCAAAATCACAAACTTGATAATAAACGAATCTGTCTCACACAGAAAAGTCTATCAAAAGGATAAGTCTGTCTCCCAAAGATAAACCCTAGGTTTTGTTCCGTCTTTAGATATAAAATCAAGGTAACATGAACCAATTGATAATCCGGTCTTATATTCCCGAAGAACAACCTAGATTAATCAATCACCTGTCTACAATCCTTATTGACTACACAGGCGGTTTGTCGGGGAATCACAAACAGTGAGACGAAGATGTTTGTGACTTCTTTATCTTTCCTATCGGAGAACTCTCACGATCTCAAGCCAATCAATCGATTGTACTCGTACGATAGAATATGCAAGATCAGATCACATAACTACGATAAAAGCAGTATCGGTCTGGCTTCACAATCCTAATGAAGTCTTTAAGTCATTAACCCGATTTTAGACAAGAAAATCAAGGGTTTATGGATATCGACTCTAGCGAGCGCACTAGTATCACACAGACGTGTGGGGATTAACTTTTTCTCTATCTAGATGTCTCTTATATATAGCCTTTCAAATCAGGGTTTTGCCTTAGGTACAAAGCAAACTCTATCCGCCGTTATATGAAAACCTGATTTAGATTCAAGCCAATATCTCTCAACCGTTATATCGAAAGACATAGCTTGTCACATACACTTGGGTACATGTTTACTGTGTTTGAGAAAACCATGCCCAAACGAGTACACATATGTTGGTTCAACATGATAACCCAAAAGGTCAACCATATGAGCATCTCATATTAATCATGTCCTTCTTCACCATAACTAGTCCAATTGACTCAAATGAACTAGTTAAGAGTTGTTCAATTCCTATGAGATCTTATGTAACTACACAAGACACAATTGAAACAAAGATGATTCGATTCGATTAGAATCGACTTATGAACATTATATCCACGGTTTGCATAAAGCATTCCTTAATAATTAATGTTTCATGTTCAGAGCACATCTTTAGATCATAACCTCTTAAGATCAAAAACAAGTTCGCGTACTTAAATTAATCGGTTGAGTTTTTCAAACTCAGCAGAAATTCTCGGGTCGAGAACTTCCGCCAGTTCACGGACTGGGTTCGCGGACTTAGCACACAAACCATTTTTGGAAATACCAGCAGAAATTCTCGATCGAGAACTTCCGTCAGTTCGCCGACTGAGTCTGCGGACTGTGTTCGCGGACTTGGCAAGCCAATTCCACAATCCTACCGATTTCTCTTGATCAACAAAGTTCGAAAACTTCGGTTCAAGGAATACATGGTTATATAATCTAAACTCTCATTCCAATCATTGAAACATTCTCAGAGGGCGATATTCAGTCGTGAAGAACAACATACCTTTCTCTTCAGAGAAATTTCCAAAGTGATTGAAACTTTCATGACTTTCGTCACTAGGTGGAGATAAACCTGATCAAAGCGAAACACTTTACCAACACATGGTTTCGAGTAAAAGATAAGCAATGAATACTCAGCTCGAAATATCAAGTGTATATGATCTAGTCTATATAGCATACGACTTTTGTCTCATAAGAAGTAGGAGAAGAATAAATAGACTTTCGAGTGATAGATAAGTTCCAAGTCTTCACATACCTTTTTTTTGATGAACTTCCACGGTTCCTTGGTGTATATCTTCGTCGTCGTCGTTGAATCACCATGAAGTCCTTGAGCTCAACTACACTTTTCCTATCCTAGTCCGAGACTTAGCTAATAGGCTAGAAATCAAGACTTTATAGTTTTGATCACTAACATTGACAAACATGCTTGATATAGCAACGCATGCGAGGTTGACCGAGCTATGCTCTAACAGTAGCAGCTTAATACAGTGTGGTGTTCAATCTGGACTAAGTCCCGGGGTTTTTTTTTGCACTTGCGGTTTCCTCGTTAACAAGACTTCTGGTGTTTGTGTTATTTCTATTTCGCATTATATTTTTTTACTCCCTCCGTTCCTAAATAATAGGTTGGTTTCTATAAATTGATGTTTCAAAAAAATAGGCTGGTTTCCTAATTGGGAAAGTCAAATGTTACTTTAGTTTTTTGGGACCACTTTTCTCTTAACTTCTTTTGATGACAAGTGTCATGTGGACCATTTCACTTCACTTCTTTTGTTGACAAGTGTCATGGGAACCATTTCAATTCACTTCTTTTATTGACAAGTGTCATGAGGACCACTTTCAATGATTAGTTCTCTTAATTTCCTTAACTTTTTATAAAAACAAAACCAGCCTATTAGTTAGGAACGAAGGGAGTATATAATTGAAACATCATAGGTTGTGCGTTGTATCGATCAACTGTGAAATCCAACCTTTGGTTGTTGATTGGAAATTGATTGATCCTTGGATATTGGTCTTTGGTACCATCCAAGTTTATATCTCTTTTATTTGATAAAGACTCACAAATTTCTATTTGTTTGACTATAAATCAAATCGAGAGATAGGGATATTAACTCCTTGATATACTTTGTATTAAGATTGAGTCTAACTGTGTAGTTGATTCTCTTAAAAGTATATTAGAGTAAGCCCATACAGATTGCTAACCGAAATATTGGGTGAGGTTGTTGTACCCCGCATTTTCAAAAGATGGTAGACTAGTCCTTATTAGAAGTTGTCTTTCCAGCTTGCCTATATATTATCTATCTTTATTCCGCTTTCCTGTGAGTGTGGAGAAATGAATGATAAAATTCATGAGAAATTTTTTATGGGGTGCTGAAGAAGGGAGAAGGAAACTTGTGTGGGTTGGTTGGACTAGAGTGTGTTATCCAAAGGTGAATGGAGGTTTAGGAGTTAGAAATTTGAGAAAAACCAACAAAGCATTGCTAGTTAAGTGGATTTGGAGATACTCTAAACATAAAGATGTCTTACGGAGGAGAATTATGCATGAAAAGTTTAAGGTTGGAACAGAGTTATTGATTCCTGCGGTTAATAATCATCCTCAAGATAGAAGTTTGTGGAAAAATATGGTTAATGTGGTGCAAGATATCCAAAATTTCTCAACTTTCACTCTAAAAAATGGTAGCGGCATCAGATTTTGGTGTGACAGGTGGTTAGATAGGGGTTGTCTCAAAGATCTTTTTCCGATAGTTTTCAGAGCTGTAAAAGATAAGAATATATCTGTAGCTGAGATGATCGACGGTAGTGAGTAGAAACGGAACTTTAAGAAAAATCTGGATGCCAATGAACAATTGGAGTGAGACTTATTAAGAAGGGATTTGGGACAAGTGCCAGTGCTGGTGGAGGAGGGTGATGAGTTGAATATTTTGAATGACTTTAGTACCAAGAGATGTTATGATGCTTTAGTTGGGGAGTTAGAGCAATGCAACTATCAGCAATATATTTGGAGAAGTAACATTCTACATAAAGTTAGCTTCATGCTGTGGGATGGATTCTAAGACGCTTTACCTACTCGAGTTATGCTTCGGCACAGGGGTATCCAAATTGAGAGTGATCTCTGCTTGTTTTGTGACAAGGAAAGGGAGACCGTGGAGCATATGTTACTACATTTGCAAGTTTTCTTTTGATATATGGGATTATTTCATCAAATCCTTCAGATTATCCTGGCCAATGCCGAACAAATTATTGGGATTGTTTGAAGCTTGGTCTTTCAACGTGCTGCAAGGGAGAGGAAGGAAAATATGAGAGATACTTCCGTATGTAATGTGCTGGAGGTTATGGAAGGAGAGAAATAATCGTTTCTTTGGAGGAAGACATAAGAGTTCAACTGAGCTTATTGATTCGGTAAAACAAACTTTGGTGGTTTTGGTCATGCGATTCAGACACTTTCAAGTTCGTAGTTCCTAGCCTAATCTGGAGTAGTTGGGACACTCTAATGGGATCATGATTTGGAATTCATTTGCTCACGTTCTCAGTCACTGAGATTTGGTTCCGTGGTACTAATCAAGACTGTTTTGTCTCCGAATTGTTGGCTTCATGACTGTTTGGGGACTACAGCAAAAAGTTTGCCAGTTTGTTTGAGCTCTTACTCAACCTGCAGCCTGGATTTTGTCTCTGCAAAGTCTCGCAGCTTTGATTTTCTGCTTCTTTGTCTTCTATAGTGTGCAGACAGTCGTTAGTTCATTTCCTGCGGGTTTTGGGTCTGTTTGCAGTAAGCTTAGTGATCTCAATCGACTGATGCAGTCATGTTTGTTTAACTTGTTTTCCGGGCTACGTTGCTGGTCTGTCATACAAGAGTTCCTCAACAAGCTGATTGTTAACCCATACAATTATAGATAAATACAATTGTACGGAACTTTAGTTGGTAGCCTAACAACAAGCTGAGCACCAACACCCTTCTGAATGGCAACACCTAATTTATAGAAAAGAAATTTACCTACTCCACTACTGACATCATTACTAACAAGACAATTCTTCAACCTCTAAAAAAAAAAACAGTATCATCACCAAGCTCCCCCAATGTGGTAAATGCTAGGACACTCAAACCATAACCATGTGAAACACACTAATCTAAGTATTTGTTACGTTTGCGTAAAACAACATTTGAAATAGCTTGGTCTTGGACAAAAGCACGGATACCTTCACCTTTGTTTTGGTTTTTCTGCCTGTAGCAACGTCTTGCTTTTCTGTTGCTTGTTGCTTTTTGCTTTAGGTTTGGGAGGTCTGTATTCGTTCTTTTGGCAGTCTCCGGTTGTGGAGATCAGTTTTTGCTTATGTTCTTTGTTGGCCAGTCCAGCTTTCTCTTAACATAACCTTATCTTTCGGGGAAAAAAAAAAATTCCTATCACACCAACTCCTCATGGTAGTATCTTAATCGTTCGTTTAAGTAAATTACCACCGGATACATAATTTACACTAATTCTAGAAATTAAAAACTAGGTGGTTTAAAATTTTAGGAAGCTATTAATATGGGTAGATTTGGAAAAGAAATTACTCTCTTTGTTGTTCCTTAATATGCGTGAAGAACTCTATAACATCAAGTAAAATCGGAACAGAGGGTGGATAATTGAATTGAATCATCATCAACAAATTTCTATTTACCTTCAAATTAAAATAATCGAAGTAATTAAGAATGTCAAATTCAATTTTAATCGAACCACTCCAATTGAAAGTAATTTGATTTTCACTATCTTTAAAGTTACTCAAACTCTTTGAATCTTTTCTCATACTTTCAATTATCCTACAGTTTCACCACAATTTCTTGCCTTTTAATTTCTTTAAAGTAATTTGATTTTAAAGTTACCAAAGGTGTCTGCTAAGGGGTGTTTTTGGGGCGAAAATACTAAAACACCATTCCCTCAAAATAAAAATTAAAAAACAAAAAACAAAATCATATCCCCCATTTATCCCACTCCCTTTTAAATTAGAGTTTTCCCCACTCCCTTTCAAACTCTAAATTTTCCCACTTCCTTTCAAATTCTCTTCCTTTTAAAATTTTCCCCATTTCCCCACTCCCTTGAAAACGATTTTTTTTTTTATCATTCGGAAGCGATGAGGACCATGCCGGTAGTGATGAAGACCATGCCGGTATTGATGAAGACCATGCCGGAAGTGATGAAGACCTGCTGGAAGTGATGAAGACCAATGCCGGCATGGATGAAGACCATGCTGGTAGTGATGAAGACCATGCCGGCATAGATGAAGAGCATGCGATAGTGATGAAGACCATGTCGGAAAAAAATAATACATCGCCGGAAGTGATGAATATCATGCCGGAATGGATGAAGACCATGCCGGAAAATGGTGCCGGCATACTTGGTAACTAACATTCAATGCCGGAACTGAGTGCCGGCATGCTCGATAGAAATCTATCAATGCCGGTAATCAAGTTAAAAAAAGTTGAAGTTTCCTGGATACTTTTCATCATGTGCGGGCATAGAAATTTAAGAAACATACTATGCCGGCATAGATACCGGCATGCTCGAGAATTAACTGAAACTGTCCAACAAATGTCGGCATAGTTTTTTCGGTTGAATACAATGCCGGCACCGAGCTATTTCAGCTATTAAAATGGTGGAATCAAAGAAAAAAAATTAAATTTTCAACCTCTTAGCAGCAATTCTCTCTTCACAATCGTCCTCCACTTTCACCAAAAAAAGTTCCCTCTCAATTTTTTTTTCCATCTTTCTACTCTCATCTCATTCACCCAAATACAAATACACACTAATCATTTAACAAATACTTAAGACTTTTACTAATTATTATTAACCACTAAACCTGATTAGTGAGGAGTAGATTAGGATTTAAAAAAATACTTAGATAAGGGGTGACCTTGATTTGATATTTGGATCCAGTTTTTGTCTTTTTCCTCTATCCCACAATTAGTTTTTTTATCCCTCAATTTCAAATTCTTAAAAATACCAAAATCAACAATTCCTAGGTGAAAATGACATTCAGATTTTGATACTGTTTAAATGGACAAAAATGTAAAAATAGCCAGGATGTAAATAGTTTCATCCTACCCATTTTCAAATTCTTTTTCTTATTTTTAATTTACATCAGGATGCATCCAGTTTCATCCTTGTTATTTTTTATGTTTAAGTCAGGATGAATTCAGTTTCATCCTTGCTATTCTTTTGGTGTCCATTTCACCCATAATAATTTTTACTCGTCCATTTGAACCATGTTTTAAAAATATTTGGACAAATGACCCATTTTCCGTAATATTTTTCCAACATGATAATATCTCACTTTACTCTATACCAATATTTATGATTATCATTGTATTAATTCTAATTTTTAATATGAAAGATACAATTAGAAAGTCTATTTTGAAAATACATACCAAATTTTCTACTACTCAAATAAAAAAAAAATGAAAGTTCAGATTATAAGCTAAACTACAGGATTTTGAATTCCACATAAATATAGAAACTAATTTGGATTGTTTTTATAAATCCTAAATTTAGAAACAACAGTTATACCTCTTTTTTCAAAAATATGAATAATTGCAAATTCAAATTAAATACCAAATATTATGTTGTGAAAGGTTTGCACTCAGCAGTTTGTAAAGCTTCAAGGAAGAAGCCAAAAGTTTTGGATACTAGTACATCACTACAATGTCAAATTTTTGGATTAAGCCAAAAGTTTCCAACATCCTTTACGAAGAAGCAGCTACAAGGACTTCCAAAATACGGAGTTGTCAAATTCATTGTAGTTAAGGGTTAGTCAGAAATAAAGACCTATTATCATGGAATTTGGTAGTCTCTTTTATTTTATAATTTGGGATACTTTAAACGCTGTCGATCAAATCCAAAAGTGGTTTTGCCATTTAGGGGAAAGGGTTTGTACAAGCTATTGGGCCCTCTTAATGATCATGCATTCTCCTGTCCCACTGCATTTAAATGCAACATGTGCATTAGAGGTGTGAAATGTGTCGGCCCGGTACAGTCCGGCACACGAAGTCGCGTGCTTCACGTGCCATGTGCCGTGCTTTACTAGTCAAAAGCTAGGCATAACACAGTCCATGGGCACAACACGTAACCTGTTGTGTCATGTTGTGTCGTGCTGGCACTTGTGTTATAAACAATTTGAGATCACTTAACGGTATACATTAAGTCGGACATTATCACGATATCTAAATACACAACATATTATTTCAATTAAAATTAACAAATTTATTCAATAAAAAAAATATCGCACCAAATATAAAATTGAATCATTGTCATGTGAATTAATGTTCTAGTCAAATATGTATAAGTAATGACATTATAACAACGATATTGAGATATATCTTCCAAATATTTAGGTATTATATGTGTTGTTATAAAAATAAGGCAGCATAAAATGTCAAAAACTAGCTAGAATAGTAACTCTTTTGTGAAATATACACAAAATGTGATGTATTATACCTTGTAATATTATGTATTTGTGCATGTTATGACGTGCTTTCTTAACGTGTTGTGCTGGGTTGGGCCATGTGCTTATCCGTGTCGCTTGTTGTGCTACTGTGCCGATTAGGATAACCTAGTACGGCCCACGAAACTAACATGATGGACCGTACTGGGCTAAACCAAGTGCTGGGCTGGGCTGGGCTCTGATTTTAGCGTGTCGAGCTGGGCTGTGCTCATGCTGGGACATCCCAATTTACACCTCTAATGTACACCATTGAGAATTTACATCAGGACTCAGCCATGCACTTGTATTATTCAGTATGAACGCAGCCATGTATTTGGAAATGTGTTTTAATTTGCTCTTAAGTCGAGTCCTGATTATCACTTGTCAGGTCGTTATCCGATAGCCTGAGGGGCAGACCTCTTTAATTCAGAAAAATAAGAATGAAAACTACTAAGAAATTTAATTCTCTTGATTGGTCCAAGGTGCAAGACATCCATTTCCTGTCACTACCTAATATAATTGCGAATTGTCCATAGACACCTTATGGACAAGTATTTTATCTAACAAACAACTTGCTTTACAACCTAATATAATTGTTCCCTATGATTCAACCGTCCAAGAAGTAGAAGTTGATCCTTAAAGTTCGAAGCCAAAAAAAATAAAAAAAATTGCTTCATAAATACAACATTGCTAGGATATACGTAGTGAATATCGGGAGGGTGCTACATATCATATAAGACAAATTATTCTCTAGTAATGTGTTATTCGATACTCTTTTCAGTAAACTGAAAATCTTGTCAGCACTAATACACAAATAGCTAATATTTTGTTCGTAGAATGATTTTTCACTTATAAAAAATTTGATTAAAATTCACATGTTGGCCAAATATCTGCGGTCTGTGGCTCAAATTAGCGACCTATGGTTTCCCTTCTAACTGGAATTTATCTTATTATTTTGAAATCATATCATGGCCTACCCTTTATCTTATTATTTTTACGGTGAGCTAGGATCGGCCACCATGATTAAAAACACGGTCGCCTGCCTTAAATTCGTTTGATTTATTGGGAATTTCTTCCTAATTACCCAAAATTTAACCTGTGATTCAAAATCTGCATAATGAATCAAAATTTGAATTTTGTCCTAAAATTGCACCATGCTTATTAACCATGGTGCAATTTTCGATCATGGGAAGGAGAACTTCCCAAAATCTACCATTTTAACCCTAACTCTGCTATTGTGACCTAAAATTTCTAATGAAAAATAAATAAAAAGCCGGTCTACATCATAACCCAAACACTACATCGTGACCTAAAATTTACCACATTTTTTTTATCGGCAGATTAAAATTTGGTTCTTGACCCAAAATTCAGGAAAATATTTTGCTCTAGCACAGCATGAAAGCCTGACATTTGGCTAAGTTGACATCAGCAAACTCTTTAGGTTAACTAGAGCTATCATCCCCTACAGTTACAGATTTTTTTCCCGTCTTTTTAACTGCCATATTTTTACAGAGAACACATAAACTCTTAGGTTGACTACCTCTGACCTTCTCTGCAACGTGAACACATTTTGAGCTATTGGATCAAGCAAAGATATTGAGAAAAATAATTAAATGAAGTTTTGGTTAATTGGGTATAAGTTGACGGTGCTTAAAAGAAATGTTCTTAATTTACGTCCAACATCCATACATGGGTTATCAATTTAAGTCTTGATTTGTGATAACTCACTTTAGGTGAGGATTTATGATAATCATGGATTCTTAGTTTTGTCAAATCATGGGTTATTAAACTTGTTTGATTTTGCCATTTTGGTGATTTTTAGGATAGATAATTCTGAACTACCTCTGATGATCGAGGTTTAGAATAGAATGGAAGCTGAGTATTGAATCTGATGGCTCTGACCAGGTGAGACGGAAGATTAGAAGACGGGAGAAAAAATCTGCATTTCTTTCGCTTACGAAAAATCGAAGAAACTGGATTAACCATATCCAATTAAAAATATTTTTAACTACAACTAAAAAACGGAAAACAAAATGTCAGATAAAAGATAATTATAGTTAACCTAAAAAGTTTGCTGAGTCAAAAACAGCCACATGTCAGGCTTCCATGCTGCTAGATCATGTTTGTTCTAGTAGTGGTTGAGCAAAATATTTTCCCAAAATTCACTTGTTTGCCCAAGATGTATACTCATAGAAACATCCTATATATGATATATCTGCGTTCGGTTTTCGTTGCAAAACTGATGTGGTTGGCTAATGCATTTTGAGAGGGAGATGAGCATACCCTACCTAGACAGTCCACATGGTAGTATGAAATACATTGTCATCCACAATCTTTGTTCTTTCAGACTAATTCCTATCTCTTGCGCGTCATCCTTGTTGAAAACATCCCAAGTTCCATCACAAGTCTCAAATAAACATCACATTAATGCTCTTAGCAAGTTGCAAAACAAGGAAACACAGTTTTCTTTGATGAAAAAGAAAGAATACACACGTATCATTTAATGAACAGCCATCAAGACATCAGTTGGATGACAATTTCAAGAAGGAAGTAAAGTTGGTCATGATCATGACCAATGACTTCTTTCTCCTATGTCATAGCAACGCGATTCCATATGTTGGACGTTACTTGATCAACATGAATGCTTAAAAGGGACACACATACTGGAAATTTTCTTTGTAATTAAATGAAGAAGATGGTAGAAGAATAAGTATGCTACTGCCCACTGAAGAATATATTATCAAATGAAACTCTTTTGTATCTCACATTCATTAGATGATCATGATGTAGTCGTAGATGCATGAATTATGACCCAAAACAAATTACTAATACACGACTTCTGTAAGAAGAGTGTTCTACTACTGTAGATTATCTATTAGAAATGTCAAGTTACACATAATATGAATTTATTCGCTACATCGTCATTGACCGAGTAAACTTTTGAGAATGAAAACAGCGGAACAGTAAAACGACTTGGATGTATGTTCGTGCCTCTTTGGCTTGGTAGATTTTGTAAATAAAGCAACAACATGTGACAGCATAGCGCAGTTGATTAGCGCGTTTGACTTCGGATCAAAAAGTCGTGGGTTCGACTCCCACCGTGGTCGTTTTTTTTTCTTTCTTTTTTACCTGCCAGTTCTAATCTTGATTACAGACGCCACAATGCTAGATGTGGATTTCTTTTATCAGCAGCTAGAGATGCTGCTTCCATAATTCACAAGCACCATGTTTTAAGTTGAAAAAGCTTCGACGAACTTTTCCTTTTCAATAACTTTCTTCGTCATAATTTTACAAGACAACCTTCCTAGCTCCTCAACCAATGCATTTTATTAACCTTAATATACCCTTTTATTAACTGCTGTCGGGTAGCTGACACTAGGATTTTGTCTGGCTAATAATATTCACAAAAATTGAACATGCATCTCGCAGTATGTTCACGGGGAAAGTTTTTTCTTTCTCTAAGTTTCCTAAGAGATCAACCTTTCACTTGTTTGGGTACGCACCAAAACAACTTGTGTTTTTTTTTTCTTCGGAAAAAGGGTCATTTCCACAAATATTTTTAAAACATAGTTCTAATGGACGAGTAAAAATTAGTATGGGTGAAATGGACACAGAAAAAATAGCAAGAATGAAACTGGATTCATCTTGGCTTAAACTTAAAATATAGCGAGGATGAAACTGAACGCATCCTGATGTGAATTAAACATAAGAAGAAGTATTTGATTGTCCATTCTCTTCCATTTAAACAGTATCAAATTTTACATGTCTTTTTCACCAGGAATTGTTCTTATTGGATTATTGGGTTAATTGACCAATTTTGGGTTAATCAATACCACACATTTTCCATTTGCTATAAATGGCCAACTAAGGAAGAATAAGTCACATCAAATTCACAATCCTCGAAAATCTATCGGCGGTTTAGGCATTCTAGTCATGCAATAAGTCCGCTGAGTTTCTTGAACTTTGCGAGCAAAGTTTACTAAATGTTCGTCATGACACCAAGTTTCCATGTCTTTCTCAATGCTATCTGAATGCTTTATCAGATCTCACCAATCTCAGAGAGGTTCACACCAAACAGATTTGGATAATGGAGCGAATAGCAAAAGAGGCGCCATGGCCAGTTGTCCCCAAGTTGCAAGAAATCCTCTTTTACATTTTTTTTTTCTTTTTTTTTTTTTCTTTACATTTGAACACATATGATAACCCCAGGTTAACGGCTAGCTCCCATTCAGTAACTTTCTTCTTTGCAATTTTATATCCACCTTCCTCCTTAAGTTATCGCGCTATACACCTTTGGAGGAGGTGAATGAACAAATAATAAGGTTACATGAAGTTCCTCTATTTAAGTTTTTTTTTAACTGATACTAGGTTTTTGCCTGGAGTAATAATGTACACAATAACAGAAAATGGGTGTTTTTTTTTCCTTCCCAAAAGACTATAAGCAGATTTAACTTTTA
Organism: Papaver somniferum; assembly: GCF_003573695.1. Classification (NCBI taxonomy): domain Eukaryota; kingdom Viridiplantae; phylum Streptophyta; class Magnoliopsida; order Ranunculales; family Papaveraceae; genus Papaver; species Papaver somniferum. The sequence goes on from NC_039366.1 coordinate 15,420,151, forward strand.
TTTTTTTAAAGTAGACAACACAAGCACAACAAAACAAATTGATTTAGAGAACAGATTTCTAGTACCAGAAGCGTACTACTCCAACACTAATATGTAAGCGGACCGAAATTTATTTTTTTGGGTATATATAAAACACAACAAATTGATACTAAAGAATAAAAATCTTGTACAATATCCTGATTGTGTTTATGTTATCTAAATTTTTCATCATCCAATTAAGACAACCAAGATTCATTCTTTGATACTGTGAGAAAGTGTCATTGAAAGTTAGTAACAGTGATGGGCGTTACAACGATCAGTGTTACAATTGCAGAAGAACTGTTACAGATGAACAGAAGTGTTACTGAAGAATTGTTAGAGAAGCGTAACAGAAAAACCAGTCACAGTGTGTGACAACAAGCCTAGCAAAGGTGTTGTAATAGTGCTGAAGTGTGACAATTTCTGGCAGAAGCGTTGCAGAAAGCTGTTAAAGAGTTTGAAGAAGCTTTGGGTGAGTGGTTGATTAATGGGTTAGTGATAGACGCATTTATGTGTCTAATTTGTCTTCAATGTTTCGTATTGTTAGTACTCGTTTTCGTCCTTATTATGGTGTTTCGTGTGTTTGTAGGTATTTTTTGGAAATAAATATTTTTAGAAATTTCGGCTCGAAAAGTTGCCCGGGGCACCCTTGGAGGACACGTGTTATTCAGACTCTCACTGTTGGTTAAGGGGCACCTCAATTACTAAGGGGCACCTTCTTTTTTATTCGCACCCCAGTTGTTGGATAAGGGACAACCCATTCTTCTTCGTTTAAATTTGTTTTGGCGGGAAATTTTCATTCTCAAACTGTGGATTTTTCGATCGGAATTTGGAGGGGTTAGAGGTTAACTCAATCGCTGAAACTTCATGGGTGGACGTGATATGACAATAGAAAGCTGGTATGGGTGTTCGTTTGAATCAAATTTGGCTAGATAATCGTGTGGAAGAAAACAGGGCAGTCCGTGCATGGGAGAGTTATTTCATGGGATTGCATGAGTTTGAACGATTTCTCAGCATGTTTTGTTGACTCGAGCAACAGTTTGGAGCGTGTCAGAGGTAAATAAGGTAGATTCAACAGCAGCAGATGTGTAGGAGAAGGATTTTTGGAAAGAAAATATTCCGAGAATATTACCCTTCACTGCCGAATAAAGAGAGATTACTGTGAGTTATTATGCAGGATTTTCTTCGCCTGTTGAGTATAAATATAATCCTGGGGTAGAAGAGAAGCGGGGAGAGAGTTTTGGGAGGATTTAGAACATCACAGAGGCGAGAAATTGAAGTTGCAGAGAGTCACCATTTCTGCTGCTGCTTAGCTGAAGAACACGAAGAACAGACCAACAAAGACAATCTTTTTTCTACAGTAATAACGACTCACAGCCGTGGGTCGTACATCAGAGGCAGACTTATTTGCTGCAGCGTTTGCGACACAAAGGCGTGGGTCTTAGAGAAACAGTAACACATATAACTGTTACAAACCCGATTTTCATTATATTTCTCCCTTTTCATCATTTGTAAACCATTTTTGAGCAATAATAATGAATTTCGAGCGTGTTTCCAACATGATGATGTGTTAATTATCACACAACCAAGGCAATGAGGAAGCTATTTACGCATGAATAATTTGGTAACTATTACATTTTCTCTAATATTTAATTATAATTCACTTAATCACTGCTTTTGCAGAGTTTTAAATTGTTTGCGTAATTTTCCTAATCAATTGTGATTCAATTAGATAGGTTATGCTTTGTTTAGATAATCTATGCTTAAGGGATACAATTGATGTTTGAGAATTTGCTTGATTATTAGTGAATTAAGATATAAAGGACTTAAAAGATAATTAGAGTTTTGTATTATTTACCATCATTAATTCATGTGTAATAGTGGAATCAGTGTCTTGGTTATTTTCTCATATCTTGAAGTCAATTTTGTAATAAGTTTTTTTTACTTTTAAGTTTTATAAGTCTAAAATCCATTGCTTTCACAAGCCTCAACGAACCTTATTACTACAACATTATTGAGTCACATCAGTTAGGTTATGGATTTGAAATAGACGCAAAAGAAGATCAAAGTTGGTATTGCAGTAATAGATCAAAGAATGTAATCGTTTATTTGCTTCCAAGTTTCTGCAACTAACTCTTCAACCACATGATTGAGTTGTTAAGCAAACTGTACCAGTCCTATTGACTGCAATACCAACTTTGATCTTCTTTTGCGTCTATTTCGAATCCATAACCTAACCCATTAATCAACCACTCACCCAAAGATTCTTCAAACTCTTTAACAGCTTTCTGCAACGCTTCTGCCAGAAACTGTCACACTTCAACACTATTACAACACCTTTGTTAGGCTTGCTGTCACACGCTGTGACTTGTTCTTCTGTCACGCTTCTGTAACAATTCTTCAGTAATACTTCTGTTCATCTGTAACAGTTCTTCTGCACCTGTAACACTGATCATTGTAACACCCATCACTGTTACTAACTTTCAATGACACTTTCTCACTTTTTTTTTACGGCTGAATCCTTACAGTAACAGCCATCGGGATTAGTCTCCAACTGATTTCTAAGTCACAGGAAATTTAAACCTCTAACTATTTTCCCGGTCCATGAACATCTCGTACTCACTGCCAAACTCGATCAACAACAGCAGCGGTTCAACTTCTATCGTCAGCAACACCTTCTCATGAACAAAAGCATCAAAATCGTTCAAAGCCTAGCACCGACGGCACCCCTGGTTATCCCAGATTCGAACAAACTCAAGTCTTCATGTCCTTCGTATCATCACAGCAACCACAATCTCCGTGTATTTCTTCTCTATACAGTGGTTTCGTGTTGTTTTCAAGATAGAATTCTGTTTTCTCGGACTCAAATCTATCTCCATCTCCATCGTCTGGAGCTACCATCCCAGCAACAACATCTAGCTCCATCGCCTATCATTACAGCTCCACGAACAACATCTTCTCTTCACTTCCATCGATTTTCATCTCCAGCTTGAGCTCTTTCACAATTCCTGACTCAAAACCTAACAGCAACGAGAACAACATGATGCAACAGCAGCGATGCAACATATGCAACATCCACACCACTACAATCCATCGATCGATCCATAGCAAAAAAACGATAAATCATGATTATCATCCACCATTAATGGCAACAATTCTTCCTCGTGTCTACATGCTTCTGGCTCTCGTACACAACCACAAATACATGGAAGCAACAATCTCCATCAGTAACAAACTCTGTTAGTCTTGTCTTCTTTCACAATCAAACTCATGGAAACATCTCCATCTTCCTTCAAGATCACAAACAAACCCACACGAACAAATCCTTCACGAACACAACCATTCTAGGTTTAGCCGGAAGTGAACGGAGATGCAGCGCAATTCCTTTTAAACCTTCTTAAGTAATCCCGTGTTCTTCTTAACTTCAAACCGTAAACCTTGCTATCACGACAACATCTTTCTTCTTCTGACAAACAGCAACACGGCTTTGACAAGTCTTCAAAGAATCCTTTTCTTCATCAAAACTATTTTAGTGCAGCACCAAACAACGACTTTCTCTTAAACCCTAAAACGAAAAAACGATTGAAAAAACTTCTCTAACTCTTTCTCCTTGTCCTCTCCCTTCCTCTCACCTTGATCTGATACCAAATGTATGATCGAGCAAGAGAGAGGAGATCACACGCGGAAGCAAATAAAATATTACATTGATAATCAATTTGGTGTACAATTCTTATGGCTAAATAGCCTACTTATAGTCTCACAAACTTGACGATCACTCAAAGCAAACTTTCCTAATAAAGATAAAATTCTAAACAAAGACACTTTACTAACGTAAAGCAAACTCTAAATAGAACTATTCTAGAACTCTCTAGAACCAAACATCTTGCTTCTCAAGTAAAATCAACTTCCATAATATGACACGCTGTGTCAACTTCTCTTGTTGATCCAAACTGACTGCGTCAACTGCAGTAGTTGATCCCGATACTGCGTCAACAATACTTGTTGATCCACTAATCAAATCATCGTATCTTGGTTTAACTTCCAACATATACCTCTCCATATAATGCTATAAAGATATTTAGCTTCCTCCAGTGCCTCATCAAATTGTCAGACACCAAATCCTTCCACAAGAATGACTAGAACGTCTTTATTTTTTGTTCTGTTTTCTCTCATCTCAAATACCTTTTAGTTGTTGTTACCTATTGATATTCTAATAAGAGCATGTCAAAAAGGGTTGTTAATCCACCCAATCCATGAGAGATTAAACGCATATTATATGAAGTATGCTTCTTGGGTAGTATATGCAACATAAAATTGATAAGTATTCCTTGTCAACACGTTCGCCAAAAGAAAGAAGTCAATATAACCGAGCAACACCGAGATGGTAAACGAAGTATCTCCCAAGTGATTGAGCTGCAAAACTCAAAACCATACATGGAACTCGTATTTTTTTCTTTTCTCAGTTTATTGTTTGGGAAGGGAAAAAAATGGAGAACATTTAAATACATTTAAGTGTGTTGATATTTAAAAATTGTTTTGTTCTTTTTCTCCTTTCAAAACGTCTTTTATAGTTGCTGCTTACTTATATGCTAATAAGAGCATCTCAAAAGGTTGTTAATCCGCCCTATCCACGGGAGATTAAACGTGTATTACATGAAGTATATGCTTCTCGGGTATAAGCAACACATCACATTTCCCATTTGCCTTAGACTAGTGCAATCAGGTACTTGAGTACACAATGGATATGCATATTTAGGCCGTTAGAATATTTGTTATTATAGAGGAGATGCGCATAAAGTGATATGAAATTCAACAGGTTTAATATGCATGCTCATTGTATTGTTTTGTACACAAATGCGTGATAGCAAGGGTCTTTATGATAAACAACCAAACAAAAGGAAGAGTGAAAAAGAGAATAGTTAGGCTGATGGTACTTCCTGAATTGATTTGTCATACGAGAGAAATTCCACTGCCACTGATTTACATGACGAGTTCTCTCTCATTTATTAAACAATGTACAAATTAGGAACAAGGAATAAGTTGCAGACTTGCAGTCATGAACAAAGCGTCCCCCGTTCCTTCTGTATAACAACATTTTTGAATGCTATTATGATACCAGCTATGCGAAGAAAGATGCCTGCAGCATCAAACTGGACCTATCCCAGCATGTAATGTTTTATCCGTTGTAGTCCTTGTTTCAAATTATAAGACAAATACAAGAAAACCGATCATTTTACAATAAGAACAAAAGAAATATAGACAAAATTATTTTTGAAAATGACAAAAGATGACAGTCTAGGTTGGAATGAAAAAACTAAACTGTCATGGGTAAAAGCATGCATAAGAGCCAAGAGTAGCTAGAGGTATACATCTCCCTTATAAAGTATAGTTCGGAGAACTTAGGCAAGTTAAAGAGTGGTGAGGATTCATTTTTGGGAAAGCTAATCCATGGTTGTGGTTTGCTTTAATTAATTAATCATTATGAGTGTTTTATTAATTAGTGTCTCATTAATCTCTCATAATGAATAATTTATTAAATTTTCTCATTTAATGTCATCTTCATTATCTAATAAATATATATTTTTACATTAACAAATAATTTTAATAAAAATTATATCAATAGAAATTAGTGGTTAGTAGTGGAACAAATAGTGGCTGGTAGAAGCGGTGGTGGTGGAGGCGATAATATCAGTGGTGGTGGAAAAAATAATGACGAAGGGTGGTTTTAAGGTGGTGATGTTGGTGAATAGTCGTGAACATTATTAGTTTTGTATATTTACAACACAGGCAACATTGTATCGTGAAAGATGAAGTTGGTCATCACGATTGATAAAAACAGATATCATACTTGGCTACAAAAACTTGTGATTAGCCGGATTATGAAAATTTGGCTATCACGGGTCGTCAGTGTTTCAATCTATTCAAAACTTTTTGGTCTAGAAATATAAGATTTTCTCAAGAACCAATTTTTCATTCATATTTGTTTAGACTTAGTAGAAATAAAGATTTTGGTTTCATCTTGATTCAAAAACGGGTTAAAATAAAATTGAATAAATTAATTAACAACCTAAGTTTGTTCAATCAAAACTTTACTCATCATGTGTGTAATATAAAATTAGAAGTACGACAAACGGCCAACAGGAGGACGCGGCGGTCGTGGTGGATAAACAAATGGTATTGGATGGCTTTGTAGTGGTGGCGGCGGTTGGTGAGTAGCAATAGGCTGCGTTAATTTATTGTCGCTAGAAAATGAGTAACATTATAAATTAGAAGTTGTGGTTGATGGTCTTATTAATAAAATTATCTCGGTTAAAATACGTAAAAGATCAAAAAAATAAAATAAGCCAAAAAATGTCATGTTATATAATTACTACAAACAATCGGGCACAAGGTAAAATCAATACACAAGAAATTACTTATTATCGGGAGGTGTCGTTATGGTAAGGGATGTACCCTAGGTATGCATACTTTTCTGCCTATTTCTTTGTATTGTATTATACAATGAAGCTTCGCTAGGTTAGGAAGATAAAGACCGGTCCTGATTTTTCTTCCAATTGGTAAATTCACGGTTTCTGTCAATCCCATGAATACACGTTTATTTGAGAAAAATTCATTACATATTCTTTTATCCCTATCTCAAAAGTCAAAATCAAAGTGGAAAAATTTGATCGACTGAAAATAACAAACCTGCCTTCCCATAAAATTGACCAATTGATTTGTTGCTCACATTCAGTAGGATGAGTGGGTTTGAAAACTCTAATTCCTTCTGTTAAAGCAAACGAAAATCAGAAATATAGTTGGGAAGGGAGATAGATTGCAGAGAGGAAAAAATTCAAATCTAAAAGTATAGTTTCGCTCAATATGGTTTCAATTTTCTCTCAATCTTCGTCCACCAAAACGTACATCTGTGACCAAAACGTACAATATATGAGAAAATCCTTTTATATATATTGTTTCATGTATGATGTTTTGAAATTTCTATCATATTCTTGAATATCATTTTTTGTATTGTTATTGATTACAATAACCTCATGGTTGAAATTTAGGGGTGCCTGTATTTTGTGATTAGTCAGGTTACGAAAATTTGGCTATTACATGTCGTCGGGGTTTCATTTATTCACAACTTTTTTTTCTAGGTTTAGACATTAGAGGAAATAGAATTTTGATTTCATCTTGATAGATAAACTTAGAGAGAAACTTATAAGGTTATTCAGATTACACATTATAATTTGACAATAGATTGGTATTTACAAAATAATCTTACATGTATACAAAAGCCTCTATTCTCCGGGCATATGTTTCAAAGTACATAATAATTTGACTAGAAGTTATTTTCAATAAATAATCTAACATGATTATACGTAATTTATATAACACCCTTTCCATTATGGAAAGATAAAGAGTGGCCAAGATTTGTTCAGGAAGTTGATAAATCAACAGTTGTGGTGGTTTACATCATAGTTGTATATCAATAATTTCTCATAATAAATATTTTATTAATCCTACATTATAAATATCTTATGATTATCTTCATAAATAAGCTTTCATTAATCTTACATCATAAATATATTTTTACATCATAAATATCTTATAATTATCTCTATAAATTAACTTTCACTTAATATTTTATTAATTTTTCATTATAAATGTCTTATAATTTTTAAACAGATTTTTCTTTAGTGGGAAAGAGTACGATGGAGAGTAGAACATATTACAAGAAATTGAATGAGAGTTTTGCAACAAGATGAGCTCCAACCTATTTTTGAATGACAACCCTAAGTTCCTAACTTAGGGAAAAGAAAATCTCCCACTTTACCATTCGCAAAATTAAATATTCATCATTAAATAAATATAGTTTCATTATTAAATTTTTCGTTAATGTTTTAAATATTTTACGATTATCTTAATAGATACTTTTATTAAATAAATAATAAATTCGTTAATAATCATATCAGTCGGGTGGTATTTACGGGTGGTGGTCCATGGAAGATGGTGACGATGGTGATGAGATAGTGGTGGTGGAAGTGCAGGTGGTCAGTGTGGTAATCAGGTAGTGGACAATTCTTATTCTATGTCGTAAGACGCTAGTAAAATGTTATGGAAGTTGTGGTTGATTTTTTTAATGTGAAAATGGAAGTTGTGGTTGATTTTTTTAATGTGGAAATAAGATGGTTAGAAGAATTCAAGGATGATAGGGTAATAATCTACTATTTGGATAGCAAAGGTTTTCAGTTGGTCCCACTACATGTTTTTCTCGGTGGTTTCTTCGAGACAACTATTACGGTCAACCTAGAAATTCTCAAAAAACAAAAAACATCAAAAAATATTGTCACACTATATATCCAAAAAAAAATTATAACGGTTAAAACTGACATATTCTTCTTTTATTTATTATTATGAAGACCATGCCGTTGCGATACGGGTAAAATTCTAGTAAAATATATAAGACAACGTTGAATATATATAAGAAAGAAGATATACATACTAAAGAGAGAAGAATTTCAAATACTGCCAGAGGTACGTACTAACAATGAAGTTTAGGAAGAGTACCGATAATTACCAAAATGGTAAGTGACACGGCAAGATAAAGAGAAAAATTAGGAATGACAAAGCGCAAAAGGAGATAATTTCTCTGCAATTTAAAGAGGGGAGGGTGAGGGTCGCCATGCGACGTGGGAGCTTATATGACTTACGATTTAAAAATAATTAGATATAGAATTCCAATGAAGAAGTGCATTAATAGTTGATATATAGTTTATTTCCAGTCACAAATACCCATGCTAGAACCAAATCTTGACCAATCCTTAATCAGTGGTTGCATTCGAATGTTCCTCCATTTCTTTCGTTCGAGGAAGGGCCGTTCCTGAAAAGAATTTGTCTCGAAGCCAACTAAAATATTTTTGCCCCTATACTGAGAGACAAAGAAATGAAGGATGGTTTTTTTTCTTTGATGGAACTAGAATGACCCTAATATGCAATGCGGTCGAAGACCACGACGAATTTTTTCGAACAAATCGCACAGTTAGGGTGTAATTCTGATTCACAAAAAAAAAACGACTATAAGAAAAATAGACAACTAAAAATTAAAATGAAAAAAAATCAATATCCAAAAATAATCAATAAATTTTTTTATAGCTTATGGAAGATAATTGAAGGGATAAGAAAATATTCTTTTGCTATTATCTACTATAATTATCTTAATGGTAATGTGAATTAATAGTATCCGGTGGTCCGAGATGGGGAAGAAAAACGGAGGAGACTGGATGGGAGACGAGAAAAGAAAAAGATGGAGAAAATAGCTAAATACGTTTTCATTAATGTTAGACCACTTATGTAATTCATTTCCAGCCCTTCCAATTTGTATAATAACAATCCAGTCTATTTTTCTGTTTTATTTAATGAAAACTCCCTTGAGAACAAGGCTTTTTGTTGCCCCTTGGACTTTATTGCCTGCAAGTGGGATTTTGCCTGCTTGCCTATAAGGCCCGGCCCTGGGAAGCATATAACTTTATTGTGTTTATCATATCTAAAACAACCAATTCCAAGGATATACTGAAGATATTCAATATATATTTGTTTCATTACTCAAGGATATACTGAAGATATTCAGTATATATTAGTTTCTTAGTTTTCTTCATATTCTGTAATATATTTGTTTCCCTTTTTAGTATTGTATAGCTTGTATATAAGAAGCAGTGCTTCATTGTAATTGATACACAATCAATATATAGAAATCTCGATTCCATGACTACTCTTGGCATGGCATCAGATCCAAACAAGATCCAACCTTCCGCTGCAAACAACCAATAATCAGATTTCTTATCAAACCTTCCACATCATTCCTGTGTACCCCTCGTATCCTTGATCTTTTTTTATACCCGTGATATCCTTTTCATCCACCATGTCTCGAGAAGACTCTCAACCTATCACCACCAAGTTTTATGGACCAAACTATAATCTCCAGAAAAACTCATCAATATCACAAGCTGTGTCTCCGTATCAATGTAACTACTGCAAGGAGTTTGGACATATTGTCCACAACTACACATCACCAACATCCAGAAACATGCGTGAAAAGAGGATGAACTTCAATACAGCATGTATCCCATAATAACTTCTGCACTTCCAATTCCTACAGGTATTTTCTCAACTGGATGGTTTCTCGACTCAGGTGCTTCCAACCATATGACGTTTAATCCTCAATTCTTTGAGAGCTAGCATCCAATAATAACTCCTAAAATTCATATTGTCGATGGGTCTGAATTAACTGCAAGTCATATTGGACTGGTTAAATCTTCCAAAAAATTGTGTATTCCTGATATACTTCTAGTTCCTAAGATTACCATGAATCTTATCTCTATTGGTCAACTATGTGATCAAGGGTTTAAAATTAACTTCTTTCCTTCTGGTTGTGTTATACAGGATCCAAGGACGGAGAAGCTAGTTGGGATAGGCCGTAGAGTGGGTCCACTATAGCTCCTAGAGATGCTCATTATCCCTCCACAATCCCAAAACCAAGTTGTTGTTGTTTCAGCCTCTACACCACCATCTACCACTTCCCCATTTATGTCTTGGCATTCTAGGTTAGGTCATATTTCATTCCCTCGTCTTAGATACATGATTAATAAAGGTCTGTTAGGATCAACCCAACTAGATAAAGAACCTTGTTGCATTACTTGTAAGCTAGCTAAACAACCGACACTACCTTTTAGTAGCAGTACAACGTTTTCCACTGCACCATTTGATCTTTATTCATTCCGATGTTTGGGGAAAATCACCTCCAAAGGAGGGTCTTTATATTATGTGGTCTTTATCGATGACTACACAAGGTATACTTGGATATATTTGTTCAGTTCAAGGATTCTTAAAAATATATATTGAGTTCTCTACCATGGTCAAAACCCAGTTTACAAAAACTATTAAAACCTTATGCGCTGATCAAGGGGGGATTATATATCAAATCCATTTAAAGAATTTCTCAAGTATGAGGGTACCCTTATTCAATTGTCTTGCACAGAAACCCCTGAACAAAATGGTGTTGCTGAACGCAATCATCGTCACATAGTAGAAACTGCTAGAATTCAGTTACTTTGTGCATCAGTTCCCTCTAATTTTCTGGGGTGTCTGTCCTTATTGTCGTATACACAATAAATCGTATCCCAGAAGCTATTATAAGTGGTATATCTCCGTATGAACGTCTTTATGGAGAAATACCTAATTATTCAGAGCTTCGTGTTTTTGGTTCAACCTGTTTTGTTCTTCTTCCAAAACGAGAACGTAACAAACTCAGTAAAAAGAACTCAATATGTGTATTTATAGGATATGGGATAGAACAAAAAGGGTGTCTTTGTTATGATCCAGCAAGTCAAGGACTTCGTGTCTCTCGTCATGTAACATTTTGGGAGAAAATACCATACTTTTTCCTTCCAAGAAGTAAGTCATCTGAAAATTTCTTGTATCAAGATATTTTTGATGTTGAGTCTCTTCCATTAGAACCCATCTCTGACACCCCTATTCCTGAGACCAGTATACAACCAGAAAGTCATCAATCCTCCACTCCTGATACTCTAGATGTGCCTGAATCCTCTTCGAATCACTCTATACCTCATCCTGACATTGCTTCTCCAGAACAGGATCCTTCTCTAGAAGAGATTATTTTAGCTCCTCGAGAAAGGCGTCCACCAGCTAAGTATTCTGACTATCATTGTTATCTCTCAACTATTTTACACTTGTATGAACATAAGAGTTACAGGGAAGCATCAGCAATTCCAGAATGGAAACACTCAATGAAGGAAGAATTAATTCCTCTTGACTGAGCTGGAACATTTGACATGGTAGATTTACCACCTGGAAAATATGTAGTAGGATGCAGATGGGTTTATAAGATTAATACAAGAGATGATGGATCAATCGAATGCTATAAGTCTCGCCTTGTTGCTAAAGGTTATACTCAGGAATATGTTATTGATTATGAGGAAACATTTGCACCAGTAGCCCGTATGATAACAGTTTGTACTCTTCTTGATGTTGCTGCTGCTCGTGGATGGGATCTTCACCAAATGGACGTTACAAATGCTGTCCTTCACGGAGACCTTGAAGAAGAAGTATACATGCAGCCACCTCCAGGATTGCCTCATTCCCCAAATCAAGTCTGTAAGCTTCGTCGAGCTTTATATGGTCTCAAACAAGCACCCCGTGCTTGGTTTGAGAAGTTCAACAGTGTTGTTACTCAATATGGATTCACTCAGAGTGCATATGACTCTTCCATGTTCCTTAAAAGGTCAGATAAAGGGATTGTTCTTATTCTTCTCTACGTTGATGACATGGTTATTACTGGCAATGATTTGGAAGGAATCAATGCTCTGAAATCACAGTTAACTATGTCTTTTCAAATGAAAGATCTTGGCCATCTAAGATATTTTCTCGGTGTTGAAGTTGATCGATCATCTAAAGGATATTTTGTATCTCAAGTGAAGTATGCTACTAACATTATTCATCATGCAAGATTGACTGATAATAAAACATTCGATACTCCTCTTGAGGTAAATGTTAAGTATAATCCTACAGACGGGAAGATTTTATCTAATCCTAGTTGTATCGACAACTAGTGGGTAGTCTTAATTATTTGAGTATTATCACACTTCCAGATATTAGCCATGCAGTACATGTTGTGAGTCAATTTATTTCAGCTCCACGTTGGGTTGTTCTTCGAATCCTGCGTTATCTCAAAGGTACGTTACATCAAGGACTACATTTTTCTTCAACATATGAGTTAAAAATGAAGGCATATTCCGATTCTGATTGGGCTGGTGATGTAACTGATCGTCGATCAACTACTGGGTATTGTATGTTCCTTGGTAATTCTCTAATTTGCTGACGTAGTAAGAAACAATCTGTTGTTTCTCATTCAATTGCTGAGGCAGAATATCGAGCTTTAGCTCATACTACAACGGAGATTGTCTGGCTACGTTGGCTTCTTGGTGACATGGTAGTTCATCCTTCAGGGCCTACTCCATTATTTTCTGATAACAAGGCTGCTATTCATATAGCACATAATGATCTCTTTCATGAACGAATAAAACACATTGAAATTGATTGTCACTTTGTTAGACATCATTACAAGAAACAGACTATTGGGCTGCATTATGCTACTTCAGAGTTACAGATTGCAGATTTGTTCACGAAAACACATCCCTCTAAACGACTTCAGTTTCTAAGTTCCAAACTCAATATGTGTTGTAGACCATCTTGAGTTTGAGGGGGGTGTTAAGAATCATGTCGTCATTCTAGAATAATGTGCATATCTTTGCACATTCATTTTCATTACTCTAGGATATACTGAAGATCAGTATATATTTGTTTCATTACTCAAGGATATACTGAAGATATTCAGTATATATTAGTTTCTTAGTTTTCTTCATATTCTGTAATATATTCGTTTCCCGTTTTAGTATTGTATAGCTTGTATATAAGAAGCAGTGCTTCATTGTAATTGATACACAATCAATATATAGAAATCTCGATTCCATGACTACTCTTGTCACCTCGTTCCTTCAAAATGAGTGAATGATTCAAACAACATATTTGAATGATATCATCTTAAACTTACTTTCTTAATAATAAAATTATACTGCTAAGAAATATCGTTACATCGCTAAAAATAGTATTTTGTGTTACTTGAAACATTTTCTAAATTGACAAGGACTCCATGGTTAACCACATTTGCCAAAAGATAAAAAAAAGATGGCCAACGTAACCAGGCAACACCTAATTGGTAAACGAAGTATCTCCCGACAAGACATTCGGATGCTATTGCCCCTGCACAGACAACCTAAGTCGGTATTTTCCACGCCAAAGAATATGGTAGCATTGGCAACCGCTTACTTGCTCTACTTTATCATTAATGGCTAGTTCCCATTCACTAACTTCATTTCTTGGTAACTTTACAAGTCACCTTTTGTCTCTAAATCGACTTTGGTACAGATATAAAGCCATAATAGGATTACAAATGTTTCTGCATCAAGGACTGAAAAGTCCTACAATGGTAGAGTTACTTGCCAGGACCACCTAAACGGTATAAGCTATAAAAGTTGTTTTATCAATGGATGCATTGCAGTCCTAAAGGTGTTCTGTGGGGCTGATGTTGAATATCAAAACTTTATCTGCCTCAAATAATGAACCAGCCCGTCCATTTGCACCGGTTTATTACAAGATGAGTTCTTTACTTCTCTTTCTTTTATTTTACGATGTATATCAAATGAGGAAACAAGATTTAAGTTGCGGTCATGATTTTTGAATGAAGCGTCATGATTCCTTCCAAAGGACAGGAATGAATGATTCAAACGATATCAACTACAGAAAAAAAGATGTTTTCAACAATCAGCCGGACATAATTAACTCAGCTTTCATGATGTTATAGTCCTTGGTGACATTTGAACAAAACAATTCCAAGGGAATTGCATTACAATCTAAAACTAATGAATCAACCAAAGCAACTTTATAAAATCCTTCCTCCGTCCTAAGTTTTTTTCTATTTCTACTCTTGAAGAACATATACCAGAAAAGGAAGAAGAACGTACAATTATCCCAAGCTACTACTGAGAAACTCAACTACCACTGACCGCAGAAAATATTTCAGCATATTTACCACCAATCCCATTTGCTAGCTACCGAGTCTTGTTATAACATCAGCTTTTTACACTTATATTTGAATTTTCTGTTTTAATCATAACGTATCAACAGAAATTGATAAGGACTCTTTGGTTAATCGCCGATCAAAAAAAACGAAAAATGGGTCATTTGTCCAAATATTTTTAAATCACGGTTCAAATGGACGAGTAAAAAATAGTTTGGGTGAAACGGCCAAAAAAAATAGTAAGATGAAGTTTCATCCTAGCTTAAATATAAAAAATAGCAAGGATGAAACTGGATACATCTTGTGTAAATTAAAAATAAGAAAAAATATTTGAAAATGGGCACGATGAAACTGGTTACATCCTGCCTATTTTTATATTTTTTTCCATTAAACAGTATCAAAATCTAACTGTCTATTTCACCCAGGAATTGTTGATTTTGGTCTTTTTAATCAATTTTGTGAAAAAAAGGCCACGTAAGTATGCAACACCAAATTAGTAAACGATCTATTGTGTAAGAATCTTGAAAGAATTCTGTTTATCAAGTAGGTTGTAGTGACAAATGAATCAACCCAGATACATTTTGGTAGAGAAGCTCGAAAAACAATGTATTATCAACTTCTAACAATATTTTCGTGCTTCCTCTGCTATGTGGAAACCTTTGACGATTCTAGCTTTAAAACTTTCAACGGAATATTAGCTACTTTGTACGCCCATTTGCACCCCAACATGAAACTCAAAAGCCTAACTTGTGAGCTGACAATGATCGTATGCTTGAAGCAAAGATCATTAGATAATGCAGTACCCTCTTTGGATATGCAGTACTGTTTTTGCTATAAAGGAATCGGGTGAAAATCTGTTTTAACATCAAGGACTAGATCAAAGGTTGTCCAACAGACAGCTACCATTACATCAACGAGGTGTTTGCTGACCAACTTTGACTTGTTTTAATCTCTTGACACAGTGACAATTAGTTTCCTCTAATGTCTCATAGAATTGACAAAAAACTGAACACACCATCAAGAACAAAACCAAACATGAACGTGTTCGGCATTATTGATTTTTTAATCATCTTTGTTAATTTCACTCGTTTCAACAGGTTTATTGCCTATTTATGTACCACTTGTAAGAGCATGAGATGAAGGTTATGTAGTTATCTAATTCAAGGAAGATTAAACGTATAATACAGGAACAATGCTTCTTGGATGTAAGAGAGATGTGAATTGTGAAACTGATGTTAGGCCGTTAGGGCACGTCATGAATTGATTTGTCATGAAAGACAAATTCCAATGTCCATAACTTAATACATGACCTGTTCTGTTTCTTGTATTCTACAGTGTACATGAAACGAGGAACGACAATTAGGCATCAGTCATGAATGGAGCATCCCCGTTCTTCCCTTTTGTTGTAGGCTTACAACAGTGCACCCTGGTTTCATAATTCATACTAGATTAATGCCCATCAATTTTTTTGGCACGTACGGCACCTACAACTACGAAGAGACATACCTAAACTACGTGCGCAGAAAACAAGCATATGACGATCAGCCAGGTCGAACTCAGTTTTCAGTTTTTTTGTGTTGTTTATGCGATTCGTTATCTCTCAATGTTTTGACATGTCAGAGAAAAAAGTTCAACAATTTTCAATGTCTACTCCTCCTCACCATCAAGAAGGGGCGAGGTTGAGGAGAGCAACAAAGAATTCGGTTCGTAATAGTGAATACAACCATATGAGATCAACGTCAAGATTGAAACACCAAACACATTTGGATATCCTTTGTTTATTCTGTCCCCACCACGATGGGGCGCTGCATGCGGAATATCAAAAGAGGCGGCCATGGCCATGGCCACGGCCACTAGTCCCCAAACTGCAAGAAATCCTCTTTTACAATTGAACACATATGGAATCCCAGGTTAGTGGCTAGCTCCCATTGTAACTTTTTTCTTTGTAATTTTAAAGCCATCTTCCTCTTCAACTTATCCCGCTATACACCTTTGGAGGAGGTGAATGAACAAATAAGGTTACATGAAGTTCCTCTATTTAAGATTTTTCTTAACAGATACTAGGATTTTGCCCAGGGTAATAATGCACCCACTAACCGAAAAGAGCCATTTTTTTTCTTCCCAGAAGTTTGTAAGAGGATCCAACTTTCATTCGTTTGAGTATACAACCCAATAAAACAAATTGACTTGCAGAAAAATTTCCATTATCAAAGTCCTACTGCTTGACAGAATGTCTTCGCATTGTCTAAAAGCAACCAAGTGGATCAAAATTTCATCTATTGGGTATAAAAGGCAACAAATTGATAATAAAAAATAAAGTTCTTGTACAGTATCTTAATTGTGTTTATGTTATCTAAATTTTTAGTTCTTTAAGAAAACCAAGAATCATCTTTTGATACCTTTCCATATCGTGCTGTAGAGATCTGTAGCTTCTTCCAATGTCTAATCAAATTGTCAAACACCAAGTCCTTCCACATGAACTATTAAGAATTTATTTATTTATTTTTGTTTTGTTTTCTATTGATTCAAATACCTTTTACTTGTTATATGCAAAATTAAGAGCATGTCAAAAAGGTATGTCCATCCACAGATTAAAATTAAATGCATATTACATGAAGTATAAGCAATATCCCACGTTTTTCATTTGCTGGAAATTAATGGACAAATTCCAATGACACAATTTATTACATGATGATGATGTTCTCTTACAATTAATATTTTCTTGTAAGAATGGTTGTTGTTTTTGCTTACTTCATGTAAGCCTAATATCATTACTTTTGCAAAGGTTGCTTTTTTTTTTTAAGAAAACTTAGGCGGTGCCTAAGGAAAGTGATACATCGTGGAGCTAGTGGTATCATTGTTTAGAAAAACATCTGATACACTGCTAAGATTCTTACAGACAATAGCCAAATTTAAAGCTTGCAAATTTTGAAGTCTATGAAGAAGCTTAAGCCCCTTAATACAAAAGTTACTGGTTTAATGTTTAAATTGTTTTCTGCATTCAAAAGTTGCTTTTCCCTGTGGTAGTTCCTGCTGAATCTTCCTTTGATGGCTTTAATGTATAGAGCATTGAAGTGTTCCAGAATTTCATTGGTTTCAGCATGTATCTCTATATTCATGTGTTTCTTTTCCTCAGCCCATCCAAAAGCTAGTTCAGCTCCTCCTGTGGCTCCTCCTGCTCCCCAATGACCTGTGTGTCCTCTGTTATCAACATATTTGCCTGCAAAATAAGTAATAGTTAAGGCTGAGAAAAACTGATTACTGTTAGGATCCTATATAGTGCAGATTTTGATTATGCAACCATAATCCTGTTGCTGAGGGATCCCAACATGGAATCCATTGTCTGCTCTTTGAATACTAGTGTCAGAGGTATGCCCCTGAGAGTTCAGAGCATGATGTATCAAATTGTGGATTCTGTTATAGTCACATAAGTGTGTTGAATGCTAAGAGAGGTTTTCTTAGCATTGGGTGTGATGTTTTGGAAGACTAGATCACATCTAGCCTTCCAAATAAACCAACAACTAGTAGCATATGTGCTGATATCTGCAGTATTTCTTGTATGTTCAAACCAAGCATTGAACCAATCCATGAAAGGTGTTTGATGATCAAATAGACCATGATATTCACCAAACATAAGCTGCCAAACATCAGTAGCAGCTGGGCAATTGAGGAACATATGTGTCATTGTCTCCTCCCCACTTTTGCATATTTTGCATATGGGATCAACATAGTGAAGGATGCTTGCAGTTTTAGCATTAGTTGGGAGGATTTCATGAGAACATTTCTAGAGAAATATTTTTACGGCAGGTGCAACTTCCATATTCCATATAGATCCCCAGTCTCTTGTTACTTGATCATTTCTGTAAGATTTTCTATTTTGGCTTTGTACAAAGCTTTAACAGAGAATTTGCCTGTGTTGTTGAGATTCCATTGCATATTGTCTTCTTCCCTAGGATGAATAATAAGAGCAGAGATGGCTTGAGAAATATCAGGATTGAAGGTCTGTTGAATAAGCTGAATGTTCCATTCCTTCTGATCTGTCATTAAATGAGCTAGAAGTTGAATATCATTGGGCAGTTTGTAGGTTTTGTGAGCTTGTCAGTTGAATCAGGTATCCATATGTCCTCTCAGACTCTTATTTTGTTGACATTGCCTATTCTCCAGAAGCAATGTTGTTGAATGTTCTGAATACCTTCAAGAACTCCTTTCCATATCCAAGAATCTCCATCTTTATATTTGGTGTTCATATTTAGCACATTTCTTCCTATTAAGTATTTGGCATCCAAAAATTGGAACCATAGAGAGTCTTTATCATGTTCCAATCTCCATCCTATTTTTGTTATCATGGATCTATTGAAAACTTCCATGTTCATGAATCCTAATCCACCAAGATCTTTAGTTTTGCATATCGTTGTCCAAGCCTTAGGATAGTAACCAGTGGGGTTTTCCAAGTTCTTCCCCCAGAATAAGTCCCTTTGTAACTTGTTCATATCTTGACAGGCTTGATTTGGTATTTTGAAGCAGTTCATTTGGTAAATGCTGGTTGTTGAAGTGACAAATTTTATTAAGACCTCTCTTACAGCTGGGTTTAAGGGGGTATTCTTCCAACTTGAGAGTCTCATCTTCATCTTATCCACCCCTGGTATGAGAAATTGAATCTTGCTTCTATGAGTAAATAGAGGAGAACCTAAATATTTGTCATTTAAAGGTAGAACCTGAACTCCTAACAGCTTGCAGATTAAAGGCATGAGAGCTAGAACAGTGTCCTTACTAAATAAAGCACCAGATTTAGTGAAGTTGATCAGTTGACCAGAGGTGTCCCCAAATATATTGAGTACATCCTTGAGGTTTTAGGCTTCAGTGTTATTATGTTTGTAGAAGACCATACAATCATCAAGAAAGAGAAGATGGTTTATTGATGGAGCATTCTTGCAGATTTTTACTCCAGAGATAATTCTCAATTCTTCAGCATGAGATATAGTTCTAGACAATGCTTCCATGCAGAAAAGAAAGAGGTATGGGGATAGGGGATCCCCTTGTCTGAGCCCTCTGGAAGGGTTGAAGAAGATATCTAGAGAACCATTTATTAGAACAGCTGCAGAAGTGGTGCAGATGCATTGCATGATCTTATTGCACCAATCAGAATTGAAGTCAATTTTTTTCATAATGGTATGAAGGAATTTCCAGTATACTCTATCAAATGTTTTTGCCATATCAATCTTGATCCCCATGCTTCCTTTGTTACCTTTTATGCCTCTTCTGGTTCTCATGGAATGAATGATTTCATGAGCAATAACTATGTTGTCAGCAATCTGTCTTCCAGGAATGAAAGAAGATTGGTAAGGAGAGATGATTTTTTTTAAGTATGGTTTCATTCTTTGAGCTAAAAGTTTGTATAGGATTTTGTAGGTGGTGTTGCAGAGGCTAATAGGTCTGAAATGACTAGAACAAGATGGGTTATCTATTTTGGGTATCAGGGATATGAAGGTTGAGTTCATTTTTCTGAGAAGATGCCCAGAAATGAATAAGTGTTGGACCATTTTAACCAAGTCTTCTCCCACAATATCCCAGTTGGCTTGAAAAAATTTTGGTGGGAAACCATCTGGGCCTGGAGCTTTATCTTTGGCCATACCGAAAAGGATTGTCTTGACTTCATGTTTGTCAGGAATTCTGTTGAGATTTATGTTTTCAGAGTTGGTTATAGAAGTAGGTATGAGATTGATAATTTCATGATTCATAGCATGAGTTTCAGCAGTAGCCATCTTGGTGAAGTGGTTGGTGAAGCATTGCTTTATTTCTTGATAATCCTCAGTCCAGTTTCCAGCACTATCTTGTATAAAGTCTATCTTATTTCTTCTTATTCTGCATTTTGTAGCTCTGTGGAAGTAATTAGTATTCTTGTCCCCCAATTTGATGAACTGATCTCTGCTTTTGGTTTTCCAGAATTTTTCTTGCCAATCTCTGAGAACTTGCATTGCAGCTTTTGTAGCTTCACTTCTATCTGGTTTGAAGTAGTTTCCTTGTAACCAGTTTAGATGTTATTTACTTTCTTCAATATTAGTTTTGATATTGTCATACACTTCCTTATTCCAGACTTTTGGTTTCATCTTAATGTCTTTGAGCTTTCTGGCTATGAGGAAAGCACTAGAACCTGAAAAATTTCTCTGCCAGCATTCAACAATGATATCCTTACAATCCTTGTGGTCTAACCAAGGACCAAAGAATATGAAAGGAATTTTACCAGTGCTCCAAGTAGGATTAATATTAAGAAGAATAGGGTGATGATCATAACCAATAGCTAGAATATTAGAGATAGTGGAGTTTGGATATAGAAGAAGCCAGGATTCAGTGGCAAGTCCTCTATCCAATCTCTGCTCAGTGAGAGCAGGGCCACTTCTCTTGTTTGACCAAGTGAAGGGACAGCCTGTGCTGCCTAAATCATTTAAATCCAAATCAATGATTTTGTTATTAAAAAGATTAGCTTCCACATTGTCCAGTGGTTGGGTACTGTACTTTTCATTATCATGCAGAATGAAATTGAAATCTCCAATGACCAACCAAGGAAGAGAGTAATTAGCAGGTGTGTTCTCCAGATTTTTCCAAGAAGTAACTTTACTCTTAGTGTCATGGGGGCTTCCATAGTAACCAGTGAAAAACCAAGAAGGGCCACTAGTAGGCTTGATTATAACATTGATATGGTTAATGGAATGATCCAGAATCTCAACATCTAGATTGTTCTTCCATATCAATACTAGGCCTCTCCAGCTGTACCACTAGCCCCTCCAGGATTAACATGCCAATAGTTTTGAATATTAAGTTGTTGCATAGTTTTTGTGAGTTTTTCATGCTTCTGTTTGGTTTCAGAGATGAAACAGATGTCAGGGTTGAATTTATTCAACAAGTCATTAAGGTATTTCTTGTTATGTTTTTAGCCTAGCCCTTGGCGTGAAGAACTGCCATAAGTAGGATACAGAGGGGTATTTTGAGGTAGGCCTTCTAACTAAGGGATCATAGTAAATTAGCATACAACAGACAAAGTGTTGTGATAGTGTTTCTTGCAACTATGATTATAATGGGAGATGATAGTGATATATAACTCAGAGTTTGAAGTCGAGGTGCCAGCATCGCCATTAGCCATCTGGGGAGTGTTTGAGTCCAGTGGTTCAGCATAGTTGTCAGGATAATCCTTGAGACTTTTGGTGTTATCATCTTCATTGGTTTCCATGGAGACATCAGCGGGTGTTGGTTTTTTCCTCTTGGGCATAATTTGAATCTTGCCAGTTCCATAAGTAGTATCAGGGTCAGTGGGAGTGGTTGTTTCAGCAAAGACATGAATTGTCTTCCTAGCCTTCCAAGCCTTCTTTTTGAGCTTAGCTTTTTCAACATCCATCCTTTCTTTGATTTGGGACAGGGTTGGTAAGGATTGAGATGGAACTGCTGGGAAAATACTAGTTGGATCTAGAGCTTGATAGGCATTCGTGTTAGGTGAGTGAGCATGTTTAGCTCTAGCTGTTTCCTTGAGCTTAATCTTTGAGTGTTGATTCTTGTAGTTGATAGAGATTTTCTTGGAAAGATCTAGTTTCATGTTCCTGATTTGGAAAGCACTGACATCTGGGTGGGGTGATTTAGGATCAGCTCTAGATGATGCTCCAAAAGTAAGGTGTCTGGAGGATGGGGGAGAAAACTTTGAAATAGCCTTTTCTAGTTCTTTTTGCTTAGCATTCCTCATTTTGATTTGAAAGACTGTTGCAGCATCAGCGTCAGTGTATACTCTATGAATGAGGTTTCTCCCTTCTTGAACAGTTTTTTGATAAGCAGTTTGGTGTTGTGGTAATGATTGTGGGGTTGGCAGGCTTTTGTAGTTGTTGTAGTGAGATTTTGAGGGTGTGGGAGGAATGGGACAAGGAGAAGAAGGGTGATCTAGAGTTCTACAGACTTTGCAAAATCTAATCCCATTGAGAGCATAAGCAAATTCAATCCACTGAGAGACAGTTGGTGTTTCATAGGCTTCAATTCCAAATTTTAAAGGCCTAGTAACATCAATGGTGAGTTTGACTTATAAATTTTTCTCAAGTCTGTCTCTCCCATAAGGTTTCTTAGCAGTTTG
Source organism: Papaver somniferum (assembly GCF_003573695.1). Lineage (NCBI taxonomy): Eukaryota > Viridiplantae > Streptophyta > Magnoliopsida > Ranunculales > Papaveraceae > Papaver > Papaver somniferum. The sequence goes on from NC_039366.1 coordinate 15,442,911, forward strand.
ATAGACTCCAACAGGTTGCAGGATGTTGTGGATGTCTGGTATGATATGGGTTGGGATTCTTTTGATGAGCATCCATATCATAACCTTGGTGAATTGTTCTTCATGTATTAAGTCTGGACCTCCTTCTGGAATTCCAACAAGAACCATAAGCTTATCAAAAACTCCTCTAGTTCCTCCATTTCTAAGAGTTTAGTAGTCTTCTTCATGAGTGAGTCTGAGGATGTAGTAGTTCCTTCTCCTATTCCAAATATCCAGTTCAACTCTGCCATTGAACTCCCAGTTGTTGTTGATGAAGTTGCTGACTCTGAATGTTTCAAAACAAATATTGCTACAGAGCTTTCCAATGAAGAACCATTTCCAGTCAAGAGATTATTTTGTTCTGACATTCTCAGGGTTCAAGAAAACCTTGGGGTATAGATCTTCTTCAGGCATGTTGAGGGTTTTGTTCATCTTAGCAACAAGGTTTTCAATGGATGGAGGTGAGGAGTTTGAAGAGGAAGCCATTTGTGGAGAGAGAATGAGAGAATAAAAGAGGAACCTCCAGCAAATATTTTGACCACTGTGTAATTTTGTGAGACTTAACCAGCAATAATGATGGAGAGGATCAATGTAGGCTTTAATTTGAAAAAGATTCTTCATCTTGTCAGCAGGACAGTAGCTTTGTGGGTCTCTGATTAATTTGTGGGTTGTCCTCATGCTGAGTTTAAATGGGAACTGGTCAATAGATGGGGGAAAATCCTTGTACTGGTGTTTAAAGTTTTCCCGGTTGGCTTGGCGTTTCTCCTCTATGCACTGGTGTCTGTAACTTGAATTGTGAAGGATGTTGTTGATGGTGATGACTAATGGGATCTGACTCGTATTCCTTCACAAGATAAATGTTATATTGTTAACTAAGTTGTTGAGAATTTTACCTTGTGGGCAGCTAGTATTTTCATAGAGAAACTTTTTATGGTTTTTTCTAAATTGAAATCCTACTGATGCGGTTTTCCATGAGTTTTATCAATTTCATCGTTCTTAGTATTTAGGAGTCTTGATCTATTATATCCCATCTTTTTGGTCGCTAGTAATCCTGTTAAAATCAATCTTTTACTTGATTTTCTTCTTTAATGGCTAACTAAAATCTCTCTTCTCTCCCTGTGCTATACAGATAGTTTATCCCATAAATATGGCGTTTGCTTTCAATCCAGTTTTGGTTATAGTGTTTGCAGTGGTGGTCTTGGCGTTTGTAGTTGTTGTATTCAATCGTTTGGAAGGATTGGAACTAGATGTATCAGGTAGGTTAACTCGGCAGTGAATCCGCATCAAACTCACCCTACACGTGTGAGTCACACATATCACTTCACCAGGAAACGTCAGAAAATGAAAAATGAAAAATCAATTCATTACTCTCGTACTGTTGAAAATGTCAATTTCTATTCATTCCATTTCTAGAGCAATAATTACCGGTAAAGTCCCACGTCATTAAAGGGCATCAATCCCACTACCAGTCAACTTTCTATAGCTGATTGTAAAGAGATATACATTCAATCCCCAAAATGTATACGGTACTTGGCAAATCACATCGAGCTAAGAAAATATTTTACGGGAAGAAAAGTTACTGTAATTGTGGATGGTGCCTATCAAGACATTGGTTCAGAAGAAGAATCACATACGTTAGGGCTGCAACAAAAAATCACAGTACAGCCGGTACATATTGTTCCAAAACACATGGATGCGAAAAATGTGAAAGCTTTTGGGCAAATTATGGAGAAATCAAATGCAATTGTATCACAAAATGTTTTATCTACTGTTGTGAAGCCAGTGGAAGTCTATATTAATACTCTATGGGAAAGAAGAAAATTATCAGATACAAATTTCAAGTTAACTAACTGGAAAGATAATTGCAAGAAGGGTGATGGCGAAGAGGAAGGAATTGTGAGAATAAAGAAAAGACAGGAAAGAACTACAACACTGTTTGATATCATTGTGAAGTACAATTCTACTCCTGGTAATGAGAACAATGCTGATACATCAATTCCAACAACAACTAAAAAGATCACCACTAAAAAAATGAAAAATCCTAATGGGGATAAACATGATGGAAAAGTCACAAGGAGAGTTCAGGTTCATATTTCTAAACTTTCTACTAATTTTCAACTTCTGCAATTCTTCTATTTTTCTGAACTACATTTTTTAAACATGAAAATTTTATCCTGGAATGTGTGTGGTTTTGGAAATAAAAATACTAGATATCACCTCAAAGACCTAATCAGGTCTAACAATCCTGATATAATTTTCTTGATAGAAACCAGAAATACTAGGAAAAAAATGTCTCTCTGTACTGCTCAATTAAATTACCCTAACGTTTGCTATCATGATCAAGTTGGTCTCTCAGGGGGTTTGTGTCTGCTATGGAAAGAGGGTGTTGATATGCAAGTGATTGATATTTCTCTCAATATGATTGAGTGTAAACTGAAAATTGATGCTAAAAGTGGCTATTCTTTAGTTACTTTCTTCTACGGTGCTTTAAATGATGTAAACTGAAAATTGATGCTAAAAGTGGCTATTCTTTAGTTACTTTCTTATATGGTGCTTTAAATGATGATAGTAGAAAAATGCAATGGAATCATATGCAAAATACAGCAATTCAAATTAATATTCCTTGGATAGTTGTGGGTGATCTCAATGTTATCTTGAAACAAGAAGAAAAAGATGGTGGTAATCCAGTTAGTCAAACCAATCTAGATAGTTTCAATGATTTATTTGATATTAATGATCTCCACTCTCTTCCTTATATAGGAAATCCTTTTACATGGACCAATAAGAGACAAGATCATGAACTTGTATTAAAAAGACTAGATAGAGTTGTTGCTGATACCAATTGGTTATATCATTTTCCTAAGGCTATTACATATCATATGATTCCTTTAACAAGTGACCACTGCCCAATAATGCTTGTCACTAATAGCTATAATGCTGATACTCATAAACCTTTTAGATTGAATAAGATGTGGTTCAGAGACTCTAGGTGTAAGGATTTGATTACCAATAATTGGCATGTGAATGAAAATGGTTCTGCTGCTTTTAGATTTACTAAAACTCTTTTCCATACTAAACAGATTTTAAGGAAATGGAACCATGAGCATTTTGGTAATTCCAATACTCAAATTGCTGAAACTAAAGATCAAATTGAAAATTTGAATGCTCTCAATATCAGTCCAAATGATAGTCACTTAATTCTTCTTCAAAAAAGATTGACATATTGGTATAATGTTGAGGATGATTTTTATGGTCAGAGAGGTAAAGAGGATGATATGCTTTTAGGTGAAAGGAACACAACTTACTTCCATCGTAAAACAAATTTTCGGAGAAGACGAACTCAGATTGATATTATCCAAGATAGTACAGGTATTTGGTTAACCGAAAGAAATGAGATTGCAAGTTGTTTGAAATCTCACTTTCTCAGTATGAGTAGAACTTCGATCCCTCCTCCTTCTAGTATATCATACTTTTATTTCACCATGTATTTCTAATAATGATAATGTTATGCTAACGACTATTCCTTCTTGTGATGAAATTAAGGTTGTTATCTTTGATATGAAACCGTGGACAACTCTAGGACCTGATGGCTTTCCTCCTGGATTTTATCAAATCATGTGGGATACTGTAGGTGATGATATTGTGAAGGTAGTGCAAGATTTTTTCATTATGGTCATATCCTTAAACAAATGAATCATAATTTCATTTCCTTAATTCCTAAGACCAGTTGTCCTAAACATGCTGCTGATTTCAGACCAATAAGTTTACGTAATACCTCTTATAAGGTTATTTCTAAACTGCTATCTGCTAGAATCAAAACCATTTTACAAAAAATCATAACTCCTTTTCAAACCGCTTTCATTGCAGGGAGATGTATAACTGATAACATTGTGACAACACATGAATTAGTAGACTCTATGAAAAAGAGTAAGTCTAAAAATGGTTGGCTGGCCATGAAATTAGACATGTCTAAGGCCTTTGATAGGATAAAATGGTTCTTCCTGATTAGCACTCTTAGAGCTATGGGCTTTTGTGATTCATTTTGTAATATGATATATGAATGCATTAGTATTGTCTCTACTTCTATATTGCTTAATGGTTCTCCAGGTGACAATTTTAAGCTTCAAAATTGAGGTAAGGAGATCCTCTTTCTCCCTACCTGTTCATTTTATGCATGGAATCTTTCTCTAGAGCTTTATTACAAGCAGAACAAGACAACCACATTCATGATATTCAGGTAAATCAGAATTGTCCATCTATTTCTCACCTGTTTTTTGCAGATGACTGCTTAATTTTTGCGAGAGCAAATGCTGCTGAAGCTAGACACTTGATGAACATCATTGAACAATTCAGCAAATACTCTGGTAAATCTTTTAAATTTCAGAAATCAGGTTTGGCTTTTAGTACTGGAGTATCTAATCAGGTTAAAAATGATATTTCTAGTAAATTGAACATTAAAAAGCTTGCCTTAAATGATAAATATCTAGGAGTACCTCTATTTTTAGAGAGGAGTAAAGTTAAGTCTTTTTCTCCTCTTTTAGATAGCTATGATGATAGACTAGCCACTTGGAAGTCTAAATTTTTTAAGCATCCTGGTATAACTGTTTTAGTCCAGTCAGTCCTTGGATCCCTAGCTACACATCATATGCCAGTTTTTCGTATGCCAAAACAGCTCACTGACCAAATGGATGGAATTCATAGAAAATTTTTGTAGAACAAAAAGAAAGGTCAAAAAGGTGTTTTTCTTAAAAAATGGGAAGGTGTTGCTCAGCCAAAAAATTTTGGTGGTATGAATATAAAACAAACAGTCATTTTGAACAAAGATCTATTAGCTAAACTTGCTTGGAGAATGATCAACTGTCCTGATGATTTATGGGTGAAACTTATGAAAGGTAAGTATTTCTTTGACTTTGATCCTCTTACTGATATTGTTTCTGCTAATGGTTCATGGGTATGGAAGGGTATATGTGATGGGTTAGATATTATCAAAAAGCATGCTTGTTGGGAAGTGGGTGATGGGAATCTTATACATATATGGAAAAACAGATGGATACCTAGTATACCAAACACTGTTGATAGTCATTTTTCTTCAACCAATATGAAATATGTGTCCCAGCTGATAGATAGTGATAATAAAACCTGGAATGTTGATATGCTTCATAGTCTTTTTGATGAGGACATTGTTAACAGGATAACAACTATTAGGATTCCTATGCATGGTAGTGATCAGATTAGATGGCAACCTAGCTCAAATGGGGAGTTCAGCGTTAAAATTGCTTACAAAGAAATCTTGAATGATACGAATGCTGAGAATGGTTTCATTCCTAATACTTAAGTGAACTGGAAGGTGTTTTGGAAAACAAAACTTCCACAATCTATTCTACACTTTCTGTGGAAATGTATTAGTAACTGTCTTCCCACTAATGATAGGTTGGCTAGATATTGTCATAACTTTAGCACACAATGCCCTCACTGTAACAATTTTGATGAATCTATGAAACACTTATTCATTGACTGTGAATTTGCCAAATCTGTTTGGTCTGCTGTTAATGTTGATTTTCTTCATGAAATTGCAAATGTGAATGTGCAGGAATGGATTCCAAATATGTTCAAGGTAAGTACTTCTCAACATATTAATACACCTATCTTAGATTGGTATACGTTTGTTTTATGGCATATTTGGAAATCCGGGTGTAAAAAAGTTTTTGATAACGTTCAGTTGACATACTCACAAGTTGCTCATACTATCCAGACAGATTATTCCACTTGGTTCAGAATAAACATTACTCACAGTGAGATTATTTCAGATTCAAATGAGAATGCCAAGAAATGAAAAAATCCTGAAAATAATTTTGGTAAAGTTAACTTTGATGCTTCATTTATAGAGTTAACAAAAGATGTTGAAATAGGACTGAATATGTTTGATTTTACAGGTGACTGTAATGGAGGTAGATGCTGGCACTCAAAAGCTATAGATCCGGAACAAGCTGAAGCTTTTGCACTCATGGGAGCGATAATTTGGGCACAAAGGAAAGGAGTCAGAAAGCTTCACTTAGAAGGATATTGCTTTAATGTTATTAGAGCTATTAATGGTAGTTTGGATTCAATAAAGTGGACAACCAGAAACATTATTGTGGATTGTTTAGAATTATTAGTTGAATTTGAGGATTGTCTTTGCACTTATGTGCATAGAGATGCAAATCATGTTGCAGATTCTCTAGCAAAATACACTAATAATCTTTCTAGTGAGGAAGAATGGAGTGATCACTTTCCTTCTTGGATCTCTTTATGTCTACAAGAAGATAAACAATTGTAATTACCTTCTATTTAATATAACTTCCTTTCGTATTAAAAAAAAAGGTATTTTCATAGACTTCAAATTGTCTGGTAGTATTTTCCGTGCTCCCAAGATTGTTGCTAATATCCAAGTAGATGAAAGTGATGTGACTAACTTTAATTTGAAAATTTGGCACGAGATGGTAGTGTTTCTTGTCGCAATATTGTAAGATGATCCTGACATGGCTTTGTACTTGCAGTTGGGGCAGACTGAGAAAGAATTGTTGACTCTGGACAGCAGGACTAAGAAAAGAGTTTGCCAAAACCTGTTCATATCGAGCCAAAACAGAAAATCCTTTCTCTTGTTACTGATTAAGATTTGAGGAGTGCTTGGGGTAAGAAGTGTTGACATCCACCAGACCATGGTTGGCCCCTTCGAATGTGACTCAGCTTGCATCTGGTTGGTGTAGGGGTTCTGAGTCAGATTGTCTAATTGGTCCAGTCCTGGCTGAAAGTGACCTTTAATCGGGTCGGACTTTATGGATTTTCTCCATAGATATGTACGCGTAACCTGACCCGCTGGAGTAGGAAAACTTTTCTTGCCAAGTGTTTGTTGCCGCCTCGCATGGACCAATGGTTGGTCTTTGCTTGTACTAGGCCAAAAAATGATGCTTGTATGCGTAATTATGCGCATCAAGTTGCAAGACCAATCTTTAGAACTGGGAATCAGGTTGCCACCTTGGAAGTTGGACGCTTGAAATTGAATAACTGTTGCTCTTCCCAGCCCAAATAAAACCGCAGAGAGGGTAAATCCTTTCAGTTTCTCATTCAGTTTTCCTTGAAAAAATACAGTTAACACTGCAATTTCCTCCTGTCTAAGAGATATCTCGGAAGAATTCTCTCTTTGAATCTCCAAGTTATGAAAGGTGATCAGAAACCCCAAGATGCTACTTAGGGAGAGCAAAATAGATCCCGAGTCAGTAAGCCTTTGCATCAGGTTTGTTTCTCTGAGGTTGAATCTAGTTTTGAGTATGTTTTGTGTTCTAAGGGTTATGAGACTAGAATGTGTGATCAAATTGAGATATTTTGTAGGATGGGACTGCAAGAGTGTGTGAAGGTTTTACTGGCATAAATGAGAATCAATTGCACTACCATTCTGTTGCAAGTCTTGGCAGCGCAGGAACTGGAGATAGGGGAATTGTGCATGTAGTTGCCGAGGTTGCTAATCCACAACAGAAAATCGAGCGAGGGCGAACCGAGAATGGGCAACTTGTAGGTGTTAAGGATGGCTGGGTTGTGTTTGCTCTTCATCCCACTCAAGGCCGACGGGTGGTGAAAGAAGGGATTGTGCTTGTGGGTGATGAGAGAATTGTATGTGGAGGTTCTCGACATGGGTTTTTTGCTGCCCCGAATCAATGATACTCGTCCTCCTACTCCAGGAAAGGTACTCTTCCCTAATTTGTTTGTGCTTACTCCAGCACTTAGGAAGATGGTTATGGATGTGGCTGAGGTGTCCCAAGCAGGAATTGGTGAAGTAACTCATCTGCATGAAGTACCAGAAGACGAACTATTGACACTAGGGGTTGATTCGAGAATTGTGGGGAACATATATAGAGCTTCTAGAGCCAATGCAATGCGTGGATATGTACCTCAATCTCCTGAGATGTCAGCTGAAGAAACCTTGCCACCTGGAGCTGATGCCCATGTTGTAGCGCAGGTTATAAAGTTGTAGTGGCTAGAGCTGTCAGGGATGTGGCCAGTGCATCTGGAGATGCAAGAAAAATCTAGCCATGTAGGCTTCAAATAACTGCTCAGAGAGATGTTAGAAGTAAAGCATCCACAAAACAATTTTATTTTTTGGTTGGTACCATGCTACTGAAATACATAACAAAGTGATGTTGGATTTTAGAATTGATTTGTTTGTGGTTAATTTAATGTGAATGTTATCATTTTTAGTGCTTAAATCAAATACGCAATGCAACTCAACCATGGCTAGATGGGTGTTATAGGGGGACCAGTAAGCATACAAGGGGAGGGTCACCTGGGTATTACCTAGGATCAATTTACAGAAATGATTAGATAAATGTGCAGTTCTATGATTTGAGATGAATATGATTATAAGAACTTTTAGGAAGAATAGCAGAAGAGAATGCACATTGGAAAGGGAAGAGAGAGTCAAATTCTTACTTCCAATCAAATTCTTACCTCCAGATAGAGTAGCCAAAAAAATAGAGTGAAACATACCAGGATGATGGTTTGCAGGAATCCAGCAAAAGACCCATGAATCATAGCATCCTAGATACTTCAGGGCTAGAAGGTGAAGTAGTTATATCATATAATCAAGAGAAAACTTATAGTCCAATGTTGAATCTGTGTCTATACCATAGGAGAACCAATCGTAGCAGGTACTATAGGGGATCTTTAGTAAGATAGTTCTAGTGTGAAGATTGATTAGTCTAAGGTTTGGAGGAAAACTTCCAGTTTTAGCTAGAGCAGAATACCTAGCATAAGAGAAACTGAGACTGCATAGAGCTATAATTGATTTAATGTTTATCTTCAAATCCTTAAGGTTGAGGGTAGGGAGTGTTATAAGAACATCTGTAAGCTGAGTGTTGTTGATGATTATGTGATTTTGGTCATCCTGATGATTTTGGTGATTCTGCTTGGAAGGGGAAATTCCAGCCTCCAGTATGAGGTAATTGGTGAGTTGGGTGATTTGGATATTCATGAACAGAGTTGCGTAATTGTTGCAGAATGTGATACCTGTTGAATTAGCTTCCAGACGAGTATAGGTGGTGATTTTCTTCTTCCTTACTTCAGTACCTGTGATTGTGAGCTAAGAGATATTTCTGATTTGTGTGTTTTGAGTTTTGTGAGTAATAAAATTGGTGTTCATGTGATTGATACAATTGCATTTGCAAGAGTGGTATGATTGTAAGAAGCCATTAGAGATCAGATTGTGGTAGCAGTGAACATTTGGAGAATTTCCGGCGAAAAAAGTCCGACAAAAAATGACCGTTAAAGTGACCGTTAGAAGAAGAAGACAAAGCTTAACGGCTAGAAACTCACCGCAGGAGAGGAATTCAGGCAAGGGTGGAAAGAAAAGAGAGAGGAGAGAGGGGAGAGCATCTTTTCACACAAATCATGGATTGTACGTACGGTTTTTGTATGTATTACATCTTCATACGTTTGAAGAATGGGATTATTCATTTGCAAAGGTTGCAAATGAATAAAACACTGAAGTTGTTTTTGTTTGTGTAGATTGGGAGCCTCTCGACACAATGAGAAATCAGAGAAAATGTCAAAAGAACGATTCGTGTATATCTGGGTGTTGATCCTACCAACCACCCCCACTAAAGTAAAAAACTTGGCTGTACACCCATTGCCCCTCATGGTAATAAAGACAACGATATAAGATGAAATCCATTACAGTATTATTTATGTTTTTTTTTTAAATTTAAACAATTTTGTTGAGATTATCACCGAAAATTGAATTAAATTACATAGACTTATTAGTCATAATATGAATCTCAGACATCACTATTGTTGCATGCATATTTTAGCTTACTTTAATGTCTAATCTCATCAACAAACACAAGAACATTTTTTTAGACCTTTGGTATTTTATTCAGATATCTTTTACTCGCAGCATATATAAATGCTCAGAGGAGCATGTAAAAAGGGTTGTGTAATGTGTATCTAGCATCCACGCAATTCATGGGAGACTAATGCGTGAAACATGAAAAATGCTTCTTCGGGAAATTAAATAAGCAAGAATAAATTTCAAGTCTGAGTAGAGCCGAGAACAACCTCATGGGCACACATGGGCAGAATTGCATTATTTAAAGCGTGGTTATAACACCAATGCTCTTTGGATAGGGAGGAAAAATGATTTTAACATAGACAAAATAATCTCCCTTTGAGGGAACGGAAATAGTGGTGAATAAAAAAGTACAAAAAAGAAAAAAAAACAAATGAAGATTTGTCCAAGTCTGTCTGGGAATGCAGAGACTAGAGAGTATGGTTACATGCCTTGGAAAAACGACACTAGCAAATCTGGTTTAGGAGAAGTTCTGTCATCAGCTACTTCGGTAGGTTATCTAATAGTAGATGAAACTGCTATTAAAGCAAGAATCGTACAACTGAAAAATGATAAAACTTGCTCATGGCATTGCCGCATTGCAAATTTATGGATATGAAGATTTAAGTGAAATTGACTAAATGAGTACATAGAAGAAAACAAGTCGAAGGGTCTGGTACTGCAAAACAAGTTGAAACGCTCAATAAAATTGCAGATTATCTATTTTAAATGTGCTTAGAACAAAACAAGTCGAAGGGTCTGGTACTGCAATAAAAAAGTCAACAAACTACTATTCTGCAAAAATATAAATAATATCCTACACCTTAATGGCATACTTCCTCACAGGGAAGTACATTTTCTTCTTCTTCTCGCGTTCTGTCTTCAATGATACCTGCATATATATAAGATAAACATTTAGACGATCTTTATTTTTCCAAAAAAATAAAATCAAAAAACTGGAGACTAGCATAATTAGAGACCAGTCAATCCGGGCATGGAAATAGAATAACAACATATGTGATTTAAATAACATCAGACGATTCAACCAATTATCAGACAACACGGGTAAACTTACAGTACTTTAAAGAAAACAAACTCCAACTGACTAAAAAAGCAGTTGAGACAAATTTTCAGGCCAGATTGTGAGCTGTAGAACAGAATATCAATGATGAAAATCACAACTAACAAGACTTAGTTGGAAACCACCTAGGAGACAAAATTCAAGTATAAGACGTACATCATGGAATGGAACATCGAATTCCACAATAAGGATTACATAAAATTCCAACCAACTAAATCCTACAATGACCACAAAATCACTTGCCTACTGCTGCTAATGGGCACAAAAATCCACAAAAGTAACAACATATTTTTAACCACACCAGAACGGAAGTACAACATATATATACCTTACATGCTGAAGTACAACAATTGTAGTAATGTAATGTACAAATAAAACACATCCTAATTTCATTTTCCATGTGAAAAACAACATAAATTAACCGAACAGGAAAATGATCACGCAATCCGAACATGGAAATTGAATAACAGCATACACGAGTTCATAATATTAATACAAGTTCTAACAAACACAAGTATCAGAAAACACAGGCGATTAGGGAATATTTTAAAATTAAATAAAACTGTCACTAAAAAAGCAGCTCAGACAATTTTTCAAGTTAGACAAAACTGTAAGCTATAGAATAAAATACAAATATGAAAATCACAATTAAGGTTAAGCAGACTTTTTACAAAAACCACCTAGAGACTAAGTTCAAGTCAATGTAGTAACTAGTACAGCTCGGGGATCGGCCCCGGCTCGGCTAAGGACCGATCCTCGAATATTTCCCGATCCCGGCCGAGTAACTCGGTAAGCCACAGCCTGCACATAATCTAATTTTTATCAGCCACACATCACAAGAGATCTTATCTCCACATCTGACCGTCCAAATATCTCAATGTATTTACACCTACAATTCCGTGAAGCACATTAACATTATACATAAGAAAGGGGTGGATATCTGTTGACGTTTTATTCTCCCAACAAAACCCACCTTATCTTACTTTATCCTTTCTTCTTTCTCGGTTATTTCAACAAAACCCACCCTGTCCTTCTTCTTCTTCTTCTATGGTAGCGTCAAGCTAGTGTTAGGGTTTCACTTTTGATCTACAGACTGTTAGTTATATCTATCATGACATTTTATCAGAAAAAGCTTGAGAAATTCTGGATCTAAGGTTCAAAAGATAAACCAAAACTGACAACTTGAGAGCGAATTTTTATGGAAAACTATCCTCTCCACGATCCATCCATTTCCTTCCCTAATTCTCTGTTTTTTCCATTTTATCTCGACTTTAACGAGTTAATCGGGTTCCGTTTGACTCGGAACTCGTCCCGAGTCATGTAAAACTCGGCGAGTAAATGTGAAATACACAGCTCGGCCGAGTATTGAGGAGTCGTGTCGTCCAGAGGCCGATCCCCGAGTTACCTGCGAGTAACTCGGCCGAGGCGTACTACATTGGTTCAAGTTTAAGAGGTGCAACATGGAACGAAACATTGAGTACCACCACATGGATCACATGCCATTACCACCAACTAAATCCTAAAACAGTGACCACAAAGTCACTGCTTAAATTATTTCACTACTCATAAACAGGTTTCTTTGTGCCATAAGCAAAAAGGCATCTAAATGACCAAATGGATATCATCCAACTCTCATACCCAATTTTCACATTAACTTACCATACCAATGACTTATCAACCTTAGAGCAAAACATTCAAAAAAAAAATTAGCAGGACAATGAAGGAAAAAAATTGGACTCCAAGAAAAAGTATGAGTGGCGTCAAACAGAATCACGACATTTAGATACCTATCTAACAATCTTACTCCATACCCAGCAAATTGCAGTTTTGAACCCCGTTTTGACACAATTTTATCAACATTTCCAAATTGTTCACATTCACTTTCCTCCATATTTGACATCCAGTTTTTTACTATCATCTAACCATATCACCAATTGTAGTAATCTAATGCTCAAATAAAACACATCCTAATTCCATTTTCCATGTGAAAAACAACACAAATTAACCAAACAGAAAATGATTAAAATCACATACCTGGTTCTTAGTTAGACGCCTACGGATAGCTCTAGTTTTCTTAGGACGAAGATCAAGTGGCAAAAACTTCTTGTTCTTGTAAGCATCCCTAAGTGCTAATTTCTGCTTCTGAGATATAACTGTCAATACTTGAGCAATCGATAACCTCGCCACTTTACTACATCACCCATAAATTTAACACAACACCCCTAATTAGACCAACAAATCCAAAAGAACAAATAAAAATAAAAAAAGCCTAATCTGCAACATCAATCAAAATACATACATCTTGGAGAGCTTGTTAGGGGCACCACCAGTGACCTTAGCAACACGAAGTAAAGCGAGCTCAGCTTTGAGATCTTTCAACTGGTTCAATAAACCTGCCTTGGACTTGGCCCTGAGTTCATGAACCTTAATTCTTGCTGAAGAAAAACAAAATTAATGGTGAAAATCAATCAAATTAGTATGTAGATATTGAGAAATTGTTAGTAAAACAAGATTTCTTTACGTCAAAGATGATCAAGATTTCTTCTTTCTTACCCATTTCTGCGCAGCTAAATTTGCTTCTCTACTCAAAACCTAGAAGCAGCTGGGGGAAAAGTTAAAAAGAAAGGGATTGAAATTGATTTTCTAGGGTTTTAAAGGGAACCCTGATTTTGGGCATACCAAAATCTTCTTAGGTATACAAAGCACGAGTCCTAATTTGGGTGACCTTATAAGGGGTACCCTATGGGGTGGTTCAATTACCTATATGCCCTTAAATCCTTTAAATTACTACTAATCTATCCTTAACCCTAATACAAAACCTATAATCAACTACACCTAAAATCAGTTTCATTCACCTTCTTCTTCTTCCTCTCCACAGCCGAACTCATTCACCCTTCCCTTTCTTTTTTTTTCATCGCGGAAATTCAATCGTCGATTCGTGAAAATTTAGTCGACGATTAAACTCATCTATATAATGGGTCGTCGTAAGCCAGTATGTCGTTCAAATCGATCGACTCAACAACCCATTGAAGAAGAAGAAGATTTAGAGAGTGAAGAACAAACTCAAAATCAACCACAAAATCAACCGGAAGAAGAGATTGAAGAAGAACCAACTCCGGAAATGAGAATAAGAAGGTTAGTTCTACAAACCCATCTCGTATTTGATGTTTTAGATTGGTTTGGTCGATTTAATTCGTCAAAATCATGTTTCTGCGGCGGTTGCAGGGTATGGTTCGGCGCAAAACAAATCTTAGATGTGCGCCGAGCTGTTCTTGAAACTGAACCCTGAAAGTGCATATGAACGGCTCGGCGTATATCTGAAATCCGTTTTGAGCCGAACTTAGTGACACAGGGACTTATATTTAGGATCGGCTTATCCGATGGTGTTAGTTTTGTGCCGAATATGTTTTGTGAATTTCAGAAATTTTGCATGTGCATAGGATCGGCTTGTATGGTAGTATTAGTTTCATGCCGAATAAATGTTGTTTGAATTTCAGAATTTTTGCATGTGCTTAGGATCGGCTTGTATGGTTGTATTAGTTTTGTGCCGAATAAATGTTGTTTGAATTTCAGAATTTTTGCATGTGCTTAGGATCGGCTTGCATGGTTGTATTAGTTTTGTGCTGAATAAATGTTTCAATTCATAAGTCTAGATTCGGCTTATTCGATAGTATTAGGGTTGCGCCGAATATCATTGTTAAAATTTCATAAATTTTACAAGTGTATAGGATCGGCTTATTTATATGATATCATGTTGCGCCGAATGCATGTTTGAGTTCATAATCATAGATTCGGATTATTCGACGGTATCGGTTGTGAGCCGAATATATAGAATCGGCTTATAATTTTTTTGTAATATGAGACGATCCACTCTCTGTGTAAGCTAATAAAAATTTCAAGACATGATTCATACTTGCGCCGAATTAGTCTTATAACTTTCATACTTGTGTCAGGACCAATGTCGCGGGTAGGGAGATGTTGAAAAAAATGAAGGCCAAACTTGGTTGCAAAACACCAATGACCGTGGAAGAACAAAAATACCTCATCAACAAGTGGGATGCAATCATCAACAAAGGACAAGGACCCGAGGAACCCGAACAAAGGCCTACCACTAAGAGGTCTCGACAAGTTGGTGAAGGTTTGGGTCAAGGTGGTGCTACCGTCCAACCCGGTAATGATGCGTCGGAAGATGAAGACCAAGGTGGAAGAAGAGGTGGTCGTGCAACTAAGAAGAGGGGTCGTGGTTAAATGCCCTTTTATGTACACTTTTATGGTACACTTTTTCTTTAGTTTTAAGTACACTTTTATGGTGTTGCAAACACCTTTGCTTTTAGGTGCTGAACTTTGTTTTTAATGGTGCTGGAATTGGGTTATGGACACCTTCAATTTCATGTTTTAATGAATATCTTAACAGTTATGCGCCGAATTTATAGAGTTCGGATTATCCTCTAATGTCAGTTACGCGCCGAATCATTTGTCCTTCAGGTTCGGCTTTTTCTATCCGGAAATACCTTCTTAATAGCATACATCAACGATGAATCTTGATCGGAAACGAACACTTTAGGAAGAGCACCCTCCCGGAAGATTAACTTCAATTGTTCTAACCCCCAAACATAACTCTCTTTCTTCTCGTTTTTCATGAAACAAAAATCCACGGTGAACGGTGCCTTTGTCGAAGTATGCCCCACAATGTTCATCAACGACATCTCATATTTATTAGTCTTGTACGTGCAATCCAATATGATAACTTGTGGGAAGCATAGAGCCAATTGAGCGCATTCCGGGTGGGCAAGGAAAAGGTGTGTGACTTGACCGAAGTCATCCAACTTCTTTTGGAAAGCGTAGTTATTCTTCACCCCTAACCACATTACTTGTTGCATCACCATCCTACCTTGAAAATTGAGTCTTCTAATCTTTTTTCTTGCATTGTAGATAGTTTGCATAGTCGACTTGTTATTCTTGTTGTCCGCCTTCAATTTGCTAAGAATCCTAGAAGGTGGCAAACGTGCCCGTGTCATTTTATCCACTTCTAGCATCTCGCCGGGTTTGAGTCGCGCTACTTTCGCATGTCCATAAAGGTCTTTGGGACGTGGGTGGTTATGACGACAATCCATATCTTTATTCATTATCCAATATTGATATTCTTTGTTCATGGACTTATTCTTGAGGTTGAAAACGATCTTGAAAGTGCAATTTCTTTTCTTCGTCTTCGTCCTATTCTTTCTCCCGGTCTTCCCAACGTATACAGTACCCTTTTTAACCTTGCTAGCGCCGGTTCCACTACGCTCACAAATCATTTCAAACCGATCCCATCGGCTTTGTTGTCCTTTAACTAGTACACAATTTATCTTCATCGCATGTTCCTCAAGCCAATCCATAACTTCTAGTTTAGTTTTCCATATCTACGTTCATTCCAAAACAAGTAATTTGTAAGAAAAACTTTGGAATATTCCGACAACATTAAGGTAAACAAAAGGTTCTTACATACCAAATCATTTTGGAAGTGATCCTTGGTATCCTCGTGAATTATGTCTACTGGATCAGGTTGATTTTCCATGGGTCCAAGCACGATCTACAAAGAATATCACAAGGTTAAACACTAGAAAGGGAATATAATAACAAGGTTCGGCGCATTCGATAATCACATTATGTGCCGAACTATAAAAATTTACAGGTTTCGGCTTATACGATATCCTCAATATGTGCCGAACCACGAACAATATTTTAACCCAAAAATCAACAAATTCATGTTCGGCTCAGACGATAATCATATTATGTGTCGAACCTTGAACATAAGAGGTTTCGGCTGATACGATATTCTCCATATGTGCGAACCAGTAACAATATTTCAACCCAGAAATTAAAAAATTATGTTCGGCACATGCGATTTTGGATATGTAAGCCGAATTAGTAATGATTCTATTCCGGGCTATTCAGGATGTTGTTCGGCTTACTATGAAACTTTCATATAAGCCGAACTAGTGTCTAGCAAAAGGGTTGGAATTGAAAATTATAGGTTCGGCGCATGCAGTAAACAGATTCAGTAAGCCGAACCTTTCATCAATTGGTAGATTCGGCTCATAGATGTGAGCCGAACCTCAACCTGTTTCGCCGAACCATAATTCAAAAAACCTAACTTTTGATAATTGAGAGCTATAGAAGTGAGATTAAGTATAGGATATAAGTGTACCTATGTATTAGAAGCATTGGGTTCCTCATCAATGTCTTCATCATCAGGATTTGGCTCATAAAAATCATCATCTTGAGTTTGAGCTTGAGTTTGAGTGGGTGTAAAATCATTCTCATAATCTAAGAAATCAGCCATTTCTGGATCATTGTTGTAGTTGATATGTATTTTCCTAGGTTTTTTAGATGAATGATGACCCTCCCATCCTCCATTGAATCAAGAATTAGAATTTTCTCACTTTCTCCTTCTCTTTCTCTCCTTCTTAACCAAACCAAAACTTTGATTTTTTTTTCCTCAAATTTTTCATCTAAACAACTCTTATAATTCTGAAAATTATTTTAATCACTAAACAAAATAATTAATCACTAATCAAAATTATTAACACTAATACGTAAAGGGCAGATTTGTCATTAAAAAAAATTTGGGTTAAGGGGTTATCTGATTTTGCTATTTCACAACCTTTTTTGTCTTCATTAAGTATGCCTTGGAAGATTTTGGTATACCCAAAATTATAGTTCTTTAAAGGATCCTAGGAAATAAGGGCCCAATATTTTATCTGGGCCTGGACCAGTTTTCTCTGTTTGAACTTTGAACCGTTAGAGTTGGAGTCCTAGTGTTTTTCTCTCTTTTTTTTTCTTTTTTTTTTTAGTTTTTTTTTCTTCTGTTTGAGCAAAATTAAAGACAACAGACGGGTGGATGCGAGTTTCATACTTACCCGCATCAAATCCGTCTAAATGGAGGATGCGAGATTTTTCATCCACGTACAGTCCATTACCCATCGAATTTAACAAATGAGGATGAACATTTGAGCAGACTTGATTTGAGTGATTTGCAGATTAAAAAAATAAATGAAAACTAGTAAATTTTTAATACGAGTAGTATAATTTAGTTATAAAACTTATATTATATTACTGAAATCCAAGTAATTAAATTATAACAAAAGTAATGTATTGCCTTTCCAATAACCAAAATATTCACCGTTATGAAGGCCCTTGATCAACCTAAAATTGATACCTTTTTTTAAAATATTTTTGATGACTTCAATGAATCTTAATAATAAAATTATACGTATTTTCTACTAATTTCCTATAATAACCTACTTCTTCCGCTCTTTTTTAATAGTCTGATTTTGTTTTTAGAGAAAATTAAGAAAATTAAGAGAACTAATCATTGAAAGTGGTCCTCATGACACTTGTCAATAAAAGAAGTGAAGTGAAATGGTCCACATGACACTTGTCAGCAAAAGAAGTATAGTGAAATGGTCCACATGCACTTGTCATCAAAAGAAGTTAAGAGAAAAGTGGTCTTAGAAAACTAAATAACATTTGACTTTCCCAATTAGGAAACCAGCCTATTTTCTTGAAATATTTATTTTAGGAAACCAGCCTATTAAAAAAGAACAGAGGGAGTATATATGTAATAACATCATTCTTGGAATCGGGTGTCCAATGGATAAGTGATGTTCTATCTATGTCTACTCTGCCAAGAAACTGATCATGTGTCTACTCGCCAAAATGAAAATTAGGTTGGATAAAATCCATCGATTTGAGTGTTTCGTTCACCTAACAGAATTGGAGTTGGAGTTAGATTTGGACGTTGAAATTGTTATAACTTAAAGTAATGCAAATAAGCTACGCTATCTACAAATGTGCATATGCAATGAACAAAAAAAAAACATAATATATGTGGATTTATTAGTTCACAATAAGTCATTTTAGCTTATAAAAGCCTGGTTATCGTTTATAAACTTCATCTGTTCAGTTAAAATTGAAACTTGAGAATGTTTTTTGTGCAAATATTATTTAAGATTTATTTCATTTCGCCTCTAATAATAAGCAACTTTGTAATAATACTTGTACATGTATTCAATAATCATCTTCTTCTAATCAGGAAGAAGGTGACTTGTTCAAACTGAAAAAAAATATTGTCGTTTCATCATTTTTTATGTCTACTATCATAGTGCGATAACTGTATTAGTCGTCAATTTGTAATTTGTTATGGCAATATTATGAACTTCTTTACAACAAACATCATTTATAAACTTTTTATGAGATCGTTACATGGCCACCAATATGAATGTCGTGCTCTTCGTATCATTTTATCTAATCAATTCAGTTTTCTCGAACATCTTAAAAATTATGTATCTTATCGTGAAAGAGTGTAAATGAAATATTGTTTATATGATATGATCGTTAAAGGATTAACGATTAATTACCGTTTCAAACAAGGAAAATTATTTTTATCTTAATTAGCATAGAAATGTATTAGCAATTATAAAAAAAAAAAAAATCAACATCCTTTTTTATATCGTGAAAGAAACCACATACATTTGGCATGAGTGAATGCTTAATAACTGTTATCCATAAGAAGATGCTGAATTTAAATTGATAAAATAAGGTGATGGAGGGTTATTTAGATTCGGTTTCACCTATTGGCCACCAAGACGTTTCCTATTTGCTACCTCCTTCAGAATATTAAGAGTGATTTCGTTTTACGATTTTACTTTTTCTTATTTACCACCTACAAAAGTCAGGCTAAATTTGACTATAACTATTACCATTTTTATTTTTATTTTTCTTCATTAATCTCTTTTTGGTCAGAAAACATATTTATCCTTCTTAATTTGTTAATATCTGCGGCGCATAAATCTCTATTATCATCAGGAAAAAAAACCAACGTCCACTTCTTTACGAGCAGGTACGCCAGCTTTGT
The DNA here is from genome assembly GCF_003573695.1 of Papaver somniferum. Taxonomy (NCBI): domain Eukaryota; kingdom Viridiplantae; phylum Streptophyta; class Magnoliopsida; order Ranunculales; family Papaveraceae; genus Papaver; species Papaver somniferum. The sequence continues at coordinate 15,462,765 of NC_039366.1, forward strand.
AACAGATGTCAGCAATTACATCACGTACAAGGTCATGTCGAAACTTGAGCCCGACATCTTTGGCGCAATGGAGAGCATAATCTCCAAAAATATCCATAGGTCTATTACAACTTGAAAATAAGCCACCTTCGACGAACATGGGAATACCAAGGCGATAGCAAAGTACAGCTCTGAATTGTCTCGTCCCAAGGCATTGATTCATCCACTAATGGGTATAGCCAAAAGGTAATCCTATGCATGCATAACTCAATTGCATTTCCACAGATTGGAATCTCTTCCAGAGAAAGAAAATTGGATGGAGATTTGCTTCTTGATTGTGTCAAAATAAGTAACTTCCATGGAGTGCATGGAAGGGGCGGCAGTATCGTCAACGCAATAACTAGAAGGTAATCCACACACCTGGGTGAAATCGGAAGAGCCAACTGATAAGCAGATCGTTTATTTGATAAGAATAAGCTTCTGAGAATTACCTTTTGAGTAGAAACGGTCTGGCTCTGGGAAGCAAGATAGCAGTAAGTGCGAGTGTCTGCTATAATATAGATGCCGAGACAGCCCTCCTTGAGAGGTAGTGTAGCTAATCGTTGTTGCAAAGGCCCAAAACCAGCACCATCCCCCGTGACCAAAAGTCTCAAATACTGAAATAAATGATCATCAAAATGATCAGTGGCTGGTTGAAGTATTGCAGGATTGGTAGTTCACATTGCAAAATATAATATGGACACACCAGTGCAATTGCGAAGTGATAACATTTCACTTTGTGGGTCTTTGAGTTTCTTGATGGCATACAATAGCTGGATAGTCTTGTGTACCCTACTTAACACCATTAGCAGGTCTACCAATATCTCGAGGAAAAACATCTTCATCAATACTTCTAGGGTCAGTGGAGGGCCAAAAGACCTCTGTTTTCTTTAGATTAAGATGTAAACTCCTACCTGGGCCTTCAGTTTCTATGATGCTCAAATCTTTGGCCACCTCCAGTGTGTCACCAATAATTGTGCCATCATCAAGGTACCATGCGTGCAAATCAAGGGTGCAACAAGCTGTGATGGTCTTCACAAGTGGTTGGAGAGTCAAGGCAAACAACAAAGGACCTAGAGGGTCACCCTGTTGAACATCAAGAGCCGACGCCAAAATATAATGATTATAATACAATCTGGCTGGCCTATATATTATATCAAAGCTCAACCCAAGGTGAAATACTCGGACAATGCAGACGAACTTCCTTAATAAGATGTGATCGACATACCATATTATCGTTAGAGAAGTCAATAAGCAACATTGACATCTTGTCTGAATGTCCATTCATCTCCAGCAAGCTATTTACAACATGTAATATACTATCACTTCCAACCGGCACACCAACACCAAATTAATGATCACCTATATATGATATAATGTCCTTACCAACAGAGAAAGCAGCTACTTTAGAAATCAGTCGACGCCAAATAGTACCAACCGCAATGAACCTAATCCCACTATCGGGCTTCAACAAAGGCGTTAGGGGTGCACTGGAAATGAACACACCTAACCCATTGGGACATTTTCCCGCCAGCCAAAGGTTGACAACCCTAGTAATTGAAGACAATAACTCATCCGCGGCTCCTGCAGATGTTCCACTCATTGCATCCATTAAATGTTGCGCGCGCAAACCATCTCGGCCATAAGAGGTTCCTTTAGGATAGCTCTTAATGGCAATGAATATAGTTTTGGAATCCACTGCAATGGGAGCAGCAAAGATAGGTTCAGATTGGGATAGAATGCAAGGGAGCTATTAGATGCTTCATTTGCAGTTCAGCTAAAGTGGAATCGTCGCGAGGTGCAACACCACTGGAAGACAACACACGTATCGCCGTTGTATAATGACCACAGGTCATCTTCTTCCGACAGCAAGTGAGGTTAGTTGTTTGTTTCTTCTTGTTAGACAGTTTTTTGACCTGCTCCGAGACTGGTTGTTGCATCAGTCTGTTGATCATAAGACAACAACCGTTAGCATCACTCAAGTAAAGCCTGATTGATTGCAATGACCTGCAGCCTCTTCCTATTCTTGGATTTCTCCTCAGCTGAATTCTTAGGGTTGTACAGTTACATCGTGCAAATGGGGAGAAGAAGGGGCTTTATCCAAGATGAAATGTTAGCAGGGTTGCGAAGTACTTTGTCAAGACTGTTTTTAAAAACCCTTGAGAAGCTCAGTCTGCAGTGAGGTGGCATGCACGAGATATTATTGAACTGTCTCTGAAAAGCAAGTTTGAGCAAATCCGTAGAAAGTGAATTGAGTTCAACATCCACATTCTCATTCCTTACTGCATATGAATTAAGCACAACAACTGCAGTATTAGCCTCTACTGGTTTGTGAAGACTGTGAATAAGAAATCCAACATCGTCACCGTGCAAAGGTCCTGCGATAATGTCACCATGAAGCACACCATTCTTACCCTTGCAGGGCAACCTCCACGCATGTAGATGCATGCATCGACTGCAAATCCACATACGCAAGTGCAACATAACTTTCTCCCAAGCATGATAAACAATCAAATCCCTGGAAATTCTATCTCTGCAAATGTTCTTGTTTACTTCAGAGAAAAGATGTTTGTCATGTAGATGATGCAGGAGAGAGTTTTTGGCGTAACCTCTACCCTGAACAACCACCATTACAGTCATTAAAACCCTTGAAAGGGTAATGAACGTATCCACCTTGAACTGGTTCTATTGTAGAGAAGGAAACACCCGACCAACATACAATAGCAGAACCCTGAGGAGTGGGGGTGGGTGGAGGATGAAGCCAGTCCTCGAGAGGTTGAAGAACTTGTCACTCTAGACATGATTCTTTCCAGAAACCCTAATAACACTGGAACCCTAGAAAAGGAAAATGGAAAGAAAACAAGAGAAAAAGAAAAACTAAAAACACAATCGGGGCTAAGGAGAAAACAAAACAAGGGGGAAACAGGAAGAAGACAAGAAACACATATGAATAATCCAATTAATTGCGGCGTTTTAATTTTTATTATTTACAAATTAAATGAAATGATATATAAAATAGTTTGAAAATAAAATATAACACTATTTAAGAAATAAAAAATTGATTGTATATAAATTTAAAGGTAACTTTTCTCATTTACAAAATAAAATAAGGATAAAACGGTTCAATCAAGCATTAAATTTAGGTGGGACCACAACTTATGCTTTTGTAGCTTTTAAAAGCTCCTCCTCCCCAGCTTTTAAAATTGAGGAATTTGAAATTGCTTTGAATGAAAAGCACTTTAATTATCTTTTAATAAATACTGATTTCAAAGGTTGTTGACATATATATGTTTTCAAAATGCTTTTGGAAAAATAAATGCATTACCAAACCCATCATTATTTTTTAAATATAGTTTTACTAATACAATAACAATATTTCATGTTTACCCTTCCAAAAGGACTCATTTATTGGTTTCTAGATAAGGCATTTGTTTATTTATATTGTTTATAATTGTCAACGTTTCAATATTCAGAGTTTTAGTTTGGGTAACATTTTTTCCCCCAAAATATTACACAAGATTCATTTTCATTTCCCATCTAATATTTGTTTATATGGGTTAGTCAATTAAGATATATACGAATTTCAGAGATATTCTAAATCTCTTGTTAGTTGATAGGGAATCTATGTAAATTTTAGAGAGTTTCTGTTATTGGATAGTGACTTTCAAAAAAAAATTAGAAATCTATTGTTAGTCGATAAGGAGTCTATGTAAATTTTTGAGAATTTCTTTTATTGGATAGTGACTTTCAGAAAAAAAAAATGGAGATATTTTTGTTTATAAAATTACCAAACGAGTTAGTACCTCAATCCATACTTCCATTTTTGTTTATTAAATTACCAAACGAGTTAGTACCTCAACCATATTTTTGTTTACTAACCGTTTTTAGACTTTTGAATTACAGTGATGGATACACGCAAGAATGGAGATTTTGGAATCTTATGAAAAATCGACACTAGAGCATGAAGGTTTGTTAAAAATTAACAAACACTGTGATTACAATGTTTTAAATGGAACTAATGTTTCAAGTAAGGGATGAACTGCGTTCGCAAATCAAATTCAATATATAATTTATCGAAATTTCTATTTATTGCAAATCAATTTTCATCATAATATTAATACATTTAACATCAATATCTGTCAAATTCTGCTTTTTACATCACTAAATCACTATATTGGCCTTCAATAATGAGTTGATTGGCCTATCAATACCTAATATCTGTTTTTGTCTGATCGCTAACGTCTGAGCATCGAGTTCAACGTTTGACAGAAACAACTCAATCTCTTTATTGGATATGAATAATTTCGTCCTCCACATCCTTAGTTGACTAGTTTCAATTTCCCCCGACATCTTAAAAATTATCCAACTTCTAACTAAAGTGTGAGTTTCTATTACTTTTTTTTGTTGTTGAAATGTTGAGTGTTTCTTACATCATCCAACAAAGAGTTATATTTGTTGCTACCTTAGGAAAATATTAGAAGCCGAAACAAATCAATATAGTCTTATTCTTATATATGGAAAAATACACCATTTGTATAGATAACATGCTTAATAATCCATAGTCTGATGCCTTAAAGGTCTACTCAGACTCATTTAATGGAAATTTCTGAAGATAAAAAACTTCAAAATATTGCGAGGATTAGTTGGAATATGAGATTGTTGCTTCATGTTCTTTTACTAAGGAAGGAAATCTCATGAAGTTCAAAAAATATCACGTTTTCGGATTGTTCAGAACAAACCAAAACATTGGCCTTTCAGTTTATTTTTTACCGTTTTCCTCTTCTTAAGAATTATTTTATGTTTTCGGACCGTTCACAATTAACAATAACCGTAATTACAAGATTTTAAATGGAACACTAATATATATTTGGATATTAATAATTTTAGGTTTCCAAGTAACACATTTAAAGGGGTGTATTTGATCAAGATTTATATAGATAAAATAAGATACTAGTTTTACTCGAATTTAATAGATTTATAATGTTTCTTGAAGAATCTTTAAGATTCTCATAGATATATGCTTCTGGATTATAATGGATTGTCTTAGGAGTAGTTTGCTTTTCAATATAAATCCAATTAGTAATATATTTGAAAAAACCAAGGTCATCATGATTCCTTAAAAAAACAAAAAAGTGGTGGGGGGTGGTGGTTGGCGTGTGTGGTGTGGTGGTGGCGATGATGGTGGTGGTTGGCATGGGAAGTGGTGGTTGGTGTGTGATGGTGATGGTGGTGGAGGTAATTGTTGGTGACGGAGGCGGTGGTCGATGGTGTTGAATTGTGGTGTGTGGTGGTGGTGGTGGTTTGTAGTGGTAGCGGTGGTGGAAAAACATAGCATGTTGTGATAAAAATAAATTTATCCATAAGAATCCATGAAACTCTTGTGGTTTGGGTTAATATTGATATGAGATAATAACATACATACTTTTCCTACAAATATCCGTAAGAATCCGTATATATCTTGTTCCTTAACTATCCTAAGAAATCTTAAATAAATTGAATACCTAGGATATTTGTGGAATCTAAAACAATCCTAATTTAATACCATGGATATATAATGATTCCTTACATATCCTAATTGAATACCTAGGAGTTTTTAGGATTGTTAAATATCCATATAAATCCTAATCCAATACACCCTTGTTATATTGTTCATAATTGTGACCGGTTTAGCAATCAGAACTCAAATTTGAGAAGCATCTTTTTTCTTCTTCTTCTTCAAATTTTACTCAAGATTCATTTCATTTCACATCCAATATCCATGTAATTGTATTTGTACATATACTAAACATTTTCATTCTCTAAATCTGTAAGAATATAACTTGTTCAAAAATTAAAAAAAGAATCGGTGGTATCATACTCTGTAAGAGTAATACATACTCTGGTGGTATCATGATACGCCCAAGACTTATCAATCAATGATCAGGGGTGAAACTAGAAGAGTTTGACAGATAAAGAGAGAAAAATCGAATATAGGAGCGGAAGAGTTCATAGAATCAGACAAGAAGATTACAGACACAAAGATATTTATTTCATTCTCATTCATAATATCTTCTGATTACAACCTTCATTACAAATATATAGGACACCTTAATAACTACCATCACAATAACTGCCAAATCATTACAACCGTACGTTTCTATCTAACATATGAGGGCGTATCATTCCCACCTCCTTCAGAACAACCTTGACTGAAGGTTGTAAACAGAGACTTGTCATTAAATTTACATATAAGAAACAAGGAAACAACAAAATGCATAACATTAGGATGTTTGCAGGCTGACTAACGGAACAAGCAATGATACTCCAAAGAGGCAGAAAAATTCTTCCACGAATTCTTCCCGCGTAGTTGCTGTGTTTCAATGCGCAGAGGAAGTAAACTTATGTTCCACTAATGGAAGCAAAGCATAATATGTAGGGTTCCTCACTTGATTCTTTTTGTGGCCTATCAACAGGAATATCAATCTCATGAAATTCTTCGTGAAATATTGGGAAGAAATCGCTAATATTGTAACATTCAGTGTTTCGAAAACTTGTATGCACAATTTCATCATTATCAGCAAATATGTTGAAACAATTTTTCCAAATAGACATGGTTTTTTTATTTAATTACCTCCCGAATATTCGATGAAATGTCTGCAACAATATCTTTCACTTGTGTTAAGAGATTTGAACGGTCCCTCCAAAATTCTTTATGTCCCATCGATGTCCTTAAACTTCTGCTAATAGATTTAAAATCAGGCTTTTGATATTATGATGATCCATTTGTGTAAGGTATAAACCGTCCGAAAGAATCGAACCTGGCTCGGATACCAATTGATAATCCCAAGACTTATCAATCAATGATCAGGGGTGAAACTAGAAGAGTTTGACAGATAATGAGAGACGAAATGCGGAAGAGTTCATAGAATCAGACAAGAAGATTACATACACAGAGATATTCATTCCATTATCACTCATAATATCTTCTAATTACAACCTTCATTACAAATATATAAGACACCTTAATTACTATCATCACAATAACTGTCAAATCATTACAACTATACGTTTTTATCTAACATATGAGGGAGTATCAATCATACTCTGCTATCATAGGCTTTCCGGTAAGAATAATACATTTCTGATTTCATATCCCGTTATTGTGTACTTGCATACACAACTAACACAAGTTCTGTTTGAGACCTTTGCATAGCCATCAATATATAATTTTTGCTTCTTATATGTTTTTAATAAACCAATTCAATTTTCTCCGGCATCTGAGGAATAAAATATTGTTCATACATTAAGATTGCGGGTAGATTATTATTCACTAGAGATGAAACAAACACTTATTTCCTCTTTATATAAAAAAAGTAATCATCTTATATATACCATGAAAAAATTACACTGCTTGTCAGCTTGTGCATGAGTGCACGCTTAATAACTTCTACCCAAATGTGAAAACTAACTAATTCCGGTACCCCGTTTCAAGAAAAACATCATCTTAAAAATAACGTGAGGATTACAGCTGAATAAGATTATTTCTTCATTTGAATCCTTGGAACCAATGATTCCAAATCAGAACAGTGCTGTTAATTTATTCATGCATAGTTGTGTTGCACACTTGCTTAAGTAGTGGAACTGAGAAAGAGTTTAGCTTATACTGGGCTTGGGCTAAAGTACTTAAATAGTAAAGGAAAAATTAGGCGCAGGCCCAAAAAAAATAATATGTTCATTGTCAGGCCCACAATTAATTTCAGGTACCGTGACATCCGTAATTATTTCCGTGATACCCACAATTATGTGAAATTATTAAAAATGTCTGCATAACAGAATATGCATCCGCATGACGGGTTATGCATCAAGGGTATAATTGGCAGCGCAACTTGGATATAACATATCTAAAAATCCGCGCCTTGGAATTTTACAAATTTTATATAGTTGGAAATCTTTTTAAGAGATCTATGCAACGAGTACAAACAAGAATATCAAATTTTTGTTTGTCACGAAAAAATTGGAGGTAATCATTATTTTAGGCAAAATTTCGAAAACTGACTACATAACCATTATGCAGCCACCAAAAAAGATGCATAACACATTCTGCAGACGCATAACGAATTTTGCAACCATTTTCTCGACTGCATAACAAAGTTATGCATCTATAACAAGTTATGTAACCATTGTTTTGGTTGATTTTAGTGTGTACATAAAAAATTGATGCATAATGCAGTATGCATCCATATTTACGGATGCATATCAGGTTATGCATCTATTTTCTCGATGCAGAAAAGATTGTGCAACATTTTCTCAATGCATAATGCAATATGCAGTCATATTTTCACGACTGCGTACATGTTATGTAGATATTATTGTAGGCGCATGACAAATTATGCAACCTTATTTTTTGTTGGTTTCAATACTAAGAAAAAAGTAGCTGCAAAACGTGTTATGCAACCGTTTTCTGGACCGCATAACAAGTTATGCAAAAAAAAGGTGGAAAACGTGTTATGCTACCAATTTCGAGAATGCATAACAAGTTATGCAATTGTTTTTATAGCGTGCATAACAGATTCCGCAACCACTTTATGGTTGATTTCAATGCTAATAAAAAATTGGTTGTACAATGTATTATGCATCAATATTTTCAAAAGCATAACAAATTATGCAACCATTTTTAAAGAGACATAACAGATTATGCAGCTATTTTTAATTGATTTCAGTGCCAACACCTTCAAGGTTTAATGAATTAATGAAAATTAAAAAGCAAAAGTCTAAAACATCAAAAATGAATGAAACTCTATGTTGCTTTCTCAAATGCATAAAAAAAATACATAAAACATTCGGCATGAGATAGTTTATACATGAGCAACAACACGCCACCCTAGAGTAACCTTCAAGGCGTCACAACCAGCCACCATCATAGTCTGCAAGAAAAACAAAAACAAAAAATCAGTTCTCAGTCTGCATCAGGCTTTGCCAGAGAGTTATACATAGTTGGTTGCGATCTAAAACTCCACTCCCAAGCATAAAAATAGCATTACTATGCAATCAATATTTATCATGTGGTATAAGCAGGCTTGATGACCACTAGTAATTACTTTTCTAAAAGAAAAAGATAAGAAAGTAGTAGTCTAGTAGTAAATACCATGAACGGAAAGAAAGAAAAAAAGTAATGTAATCCGTACATATTACAGGCAGCAGGGAGGGAGGTGGGTGAATTGTGATCAATACTGTAAAGGGAACATCAAGAGTAGCCATAAGTTTTCGCCCATCCATGATAATGGCACATATGTATAGTTACCGAAATCATTAATTACGATAAGGATTTGGTACTGTATATCCCAAATGTCATTAACAGTAGGTCATACATACTATAGGTAATATAATTAGTTATAGGCAAAAATTTCATGTGAAGAACACTGACCGATCATACCTTAATCTCATTAAAACCAAGTTAAATCTTTACTTTCATGATCTTAGACTTCCCTGCCAGGGCATAAATGTAGCCCCTTCCGATTAATCAAGAGACCATGACCATGAGGTCCATGACCATCACATTTGCATCAAACTAGCACAACACGGCAAGAAAGGAATAACTTTTCAGACAATTACACATTATATCAAGTGGAGAGGACATGTACAGCTATAAGAAAATATAGTACCATAATAATTTTGTTATATTTTGAGAGGTACGCATCAAATTCACCTAAGGTCTTCCTTGCCAATTCCAAGAGTTTACATAACAAATTGGCTAGATTTGTGCAGATTCATGTAAATGGCCATTAAACCAAGAAATTCATCCATGCAGATTCATTTGTAAATGGCCATTAGATCAAGAAGAAACTCAATTGAAATCAGAGAAAAAGAGTGTCAATTTAAAATTAGTGGAAAACCTGTTAAAAAAAATCTTACATCTATCCAACTTAGACAAAAATCACAATAAAAAAAAATCAATAAGAAAACCTAAAAAACACAAATTGATGAACAATACGGCTGCAAAATTAATGAATGCCCAAAAAAAGCACCATCTGTTTCAAAAGGAATATAAGACTCTCCTATGCTTCAATAAGAAACATAAGCTGAAAATCGAATCAGAAATAGTGTAAGATCGCAAAATTGATGAATACTAAAAAAAAAAAATTTACATCAATCCAATCTGAATCAAACAAAAATCATAGAAAAAAGGGAAAAATAGGGAAAAAAACGTACCTACCTCTCCAGCTATCCATAATAATAAAAAATGATACTGAAACTACACCATCTACATACACAAATCTAGAGTTTTTCTTGGAAAACGATGACTTTGAAACTTGAAATCAGATCTAGAATAAGAAGAAGAGAAAAAAACGTGAAACCAATCTCGAATCTCAAAGCTCCTACCAGGTGAAAAAGAAACAAAATCATGGTGAAATCTAGAGAAAATTTTAGTTCGAAAAGCTCCGAGAAAACAAAGAAAATGCAAAATATAAACCAAAGTAATTTTAGAAAATATGGACGAGCGAGTAAGCTTTGGGGAAAAATTGGGTGCGCGCGTGACTTTTCCTGCCTGTGAATTTCACAGTGAAGAAAATCTTAAAAATTGATCTGTCCGTCGTTTTCACAATAGTCAAGCGTGGCTGGTCGAGGAAGAAAATTTTTGTCATTTATTTGTGTCTTCTTTTTATTGATGAATCAGCTTTTATCCTAGGTTTTGTCAATTCTTATTTGGTAATACATAAGATAAAATTAATAAAAATAGTTATCGCTCAATCCAAAAATTAAATAGAACTTTTTCTCTGTTAACTGGTGGTTTACTAGCGGTTTTAAACTTTTGGATCGCAGTGATGGATAAATGTTAGAACGAAGATTTTGGACTTAAAAAAATAAGACACCCAAACATGAAAGTTTGTTAAATATGAACAATAACCATAATTACAGGATTTTAAATGGAACACCAAGTAAAGGATGAACTGGGTTTGAAAATCAAATTCAAGACATAATTTACACAAAATTCTATTAATAATTAGTCTAAATTTCCATCTGTAATACTGACACCTTAAGCTGTCAAGTTCTGCTTTTTACATCACCAATCACTATACTAGTCTTCAAAAAGGAGTTATTCTGCCCAGCGATACCCAATATCTCTTTACCGCTAACATCTCAACATTGAATTAACCCTTCCATAGAGACCACTATATGAATAGTGGGTTAAGTGGCAAAATGCCCCAAAATAGACTCCAAAATTCTGAAAATGTCCTGGAAGTTAGGGAAAAGATCAAAATCCACATATACATCCCATCAATCGATTTTTTGAGTGGTAATTGCCACTAATTGATTGATAAACTCCAATTATCACTGATAGCATCAAAAGATAATTTTTGGAGATATAGAGATAGTGGCATTATACTGCGCATTTGCATGAAGTGGAACCTGCCAATGAAATCATATATACGCAACCGGTGCAAATTATTATGGTTTATCAGGAACAGTGTCCTCAAAATGATCAGAGACATATTGGATGAGTATGAAAGTATCAATTATGATTCATGAGCCCCATCTGAAATTTACAACATGGGTGCCACTAAAATGTACTGTGCCATATACTCAATTTCACATACATCACAAGCAATTACATGGACCACGGCAGGATTTCAATTGAATTTTCCTTTTATTTAATGATGAAAGCAAACATTCAGCTCTCCCTCTTCCTACCAATTTCAACTACCAAAAATATGCATACATATCCAATTTTACCAACCCTCACAAAAGTATCCGCTCCATATATATAATTCCAAAGTGATGGATGATGTTTGTTACAAGAAATTCATGACACATCTATAGATAAATCTAAGGTTCGTCATTTGAGATATTTTTTTTTTGTTTTTTCTTTTCAGTAGAGAATACAGGCCTGATTTCCCTTTAACACACATCTAACCAATTGGAAATTTCCACTACTCCTGCTCTGACTCAAAAATATAAGTCAATCACTTGTTCTCGTGAATCAGAAATATTTTATTACCTGACTTGAATGTGTCCGTATCGGGGTTACGTCTAACTCAGGGACGGACCCAAGATCCCTCCTTGGGGAAGGCTGGATTGTCACTAATTCCCAATGCGGCCGAAGGCTGCAGTAATTTTTTTTGCGAAGCATCATAATTATTATTGGTAAAACTTTGATTCGTCAGTAGAATACTAAATCGATAGACAACTAAAAAGTAAAACGAGCAAGTTTAATAACGAAAAACGATTGTGAAACGAAATATTATAATTTAACGTAGAAAATGAGAGAAAATTGTGTTTAAAAAAAAGGATATTTTCTTGCTTATGAGTAAGAATCCACATAGAATGGCTAAACCTTATCTCATAGATGGGTTAAAATTAATAATGTGTGGGCTAAAATTACATATACATAATTGGAATAGTTGGAATGAACCCTCATTTGGGGCATAGATAGAAATTTTGGGGCATACACATGAATGATCCTAACTAGTATGGTGATAAGGAGTGTCTAATGAATGGTTAAGTTACTTAAATATCCTTAATTAATTTTTAATATTAACTTTCTTAGTTTATTTTTCTAATAATTTTTAATTTTTTTTCTAATTTTTTTTAATATATATTTGTTTTTTTTGAAATTTTTAATTTTTTTCCTTATTGCATGGAATCTTTTTTTACGATAGTTATATAGCAAAGTTTGGCTAACAATAAAATCAAAATTATCGTTCGAACTTCTCTTTTTTTTCAGACTGAAAGTATCGATGAACAGTTCGGCTGATAATTAAACATGAAGATGTTAGTCAAACTTTATGAAGAATAATATTGAGTTCGGATGTCCAATTTTTTTACCGAATCTGCCGAATCTAGGTATGTTTTCACAAAACACAAGTTCGGCTGACATATTATCAGCCGAACTTACGTATATTTAGGTTCGGCATATCACTTATCCGCCGAACTTGGATTCGTAAATAAAAAAATTTAACAATTTTTTTCTTTAAAGTTAAAGTTCATTTTTTTTTTTGGAAACATATTAAATTATATTAAATCCATTAAATTAAAATATAATATATTTTTTTAAATTTTTTTGTAAAGAAAATATTTTTTTATTTTAATTTAAAAATAATTAAAAAATATAAATAATAAGGACATTTTTGCTATTATGAAAAATGTCTAGATAAGGGACACCCTAGAAACACTATTTCCAATCTTATTTTTGTCATATTCAATATGCCCCAAAATTTTCATGTATGCCCCAAATGATGATTCAAATTCTAAAAATTTCACTACTAAAAAATTATTGGGCCAGAATTAGGGACGGGCTATAGTCCAGGTTAGCCATTTGCTAGGCCCGTACCTGGTCTAACTCAGATATGATTCACAAAAAAGACAAATATTCTGATATCTAACTTAAACCGAGCTAGATCCAGAACCCGAGTCAGTAAAAAACAAATTAGCATGCTCCTGGATGGAGCCTAGTTAGCAATTCGGGATTCGGCAAACGTACGGAACGGAAAACGTACGAGTATTATACGGTTTTGTAAAATCCAGATTCGGTCCAAAATTCGGTCAACGGGACGTGATTCGTCAGTAATTCGGAACGGCATACGTACGTGTATAATTCGATTTATAAATGTGAGTTCGGCTCTGAAAATTCGGTATCTATATATAACAAATAATTTGTATTTATAAGGTCATAGACCAATTTTTATGCATATGTGTGAGTTATTTAAAGAAAAAATAAACTTAATATGATGATATTAATAATATATACAACATTAGTTATCCAAGAGGACGTCGTATGGTGGTTTAGATGCTTGGTTAGTGAGTTTGAGATCTCTCTCACCTTCACCTTCAAATCTCTTCAGTCGTTTTTGTTTCATAAAAATTACAACACTTTTAATATTCGGTCGTGTATGCTCGGGAGGCAGTAAAGCCCAAAAAGTGGAGTCTTTGAAAAGTAAAAGCTAAAGAATTTATGGCGAATTAAGCGGACGTATCATTCGGGATACGTAAAATTCGTGAACGGTTCGCGAATAATCCGGGAATGCCACATAATACGCGATTTGGGTTCGGAGTTGCAAACGTACGCGAATAAAACGGTAAAATTCGTGATACGGAAAAATTCGCGAATGATTCGTGAATCATTCGCGAACTTACTAACTAGGGGATGGAGTCGATCTCTCTACCATCTCTCCAGAAGTATGGGTGATTAGTGATAGGAGGTTGGTATAGTCATTGTACAAGACATTGGAACCCAAAGCTTAGAGATTCATTATTAGGTCACTAGTTCTGTATGTCACCTTGTCATTGGTGTCAATTAAATCTATAGTGTCTATCAATTCATGCTTTCACGGGGTTTACATGTCAAATCTTCCTTCTCTTCCTTTGCTTTTGATTGATACCACATTTTTGGGCGTAGGCTATTGCAAAAGCAAAGGGAAAGTAAAAGGTTTTAGTTCCACCACTATCCAACCAACACCATTCGTCAAATGCCAACCCGAATAGATAACTAAAGATACTATTTTATTCCTTAATAATTCAGTAACTCATGATGATCATAGATTTAAAGTAGTATATGCACAACTAATTAAACCACCTTCATTGACGAATATCTATAGGACCCGATTTATTTAAATTTTGATAATCTATTTTTTGTTCCCAAGTATATATATCTAGCTAAATAGTCAAGAGAACACTTTAAGGGCGGTGCCAAAGAAATAGATTTTCACTTTAAATTTGTTTATTCCATCTTTACAACAAGTATTTGTACCTACATAAAAGAGATAGATAATGTTTCTTCTTCTTCTATTTGTTCTTGCTTTGACAATGGATATGCTTTTAGACTCTAAAGATTGACTACAACGACGACTGGGGCTCTCTCCCGATCGACATCTTTTATTTACATTATATATTTTATTTTCAAAAAAAAAAAAAAAAAATGTTCATTTCGTTTTTCTTCTCAAAGAAAAAATTGTGCAGGAACCATCCTCCAGTACAATCAATTCCTATCTTCTACCCTGCAGGGAAGACTTGAGGGTTCGAACCCTCATAATAGCAGCCAACTTAATAAATCTTAACAACACAAATGTTAACTCTGTTTGAGGTTTGTTCTTGGCTGGTATTGCTTTAACTCACTGATTTCGTGGCCAACAACAACATTTTGGTGGCAAACTGGAAATTGCCCCCAACTAGTATTTTCAGTCGCTGTTATCGGAAAATCAGTGGAAGGGTTTGTGAGAGAAAGTTGAGTATTGTGGCCAGCAGTCACTGGGAGGGCCATTGCCCTTCAAAGACTACTACGTTATTATTTTTTTTTCTGATTTTTTCCACATGCATCTTGAATAAGAAATTGTGTCAAACAATGTGCCATAGTACAGTTATGGTTAACTCGTGTTATTTTACAAACTAATTAAAGGCCCACGTCTTTTGACGCGTGATTGGAAAACAAAATGAATTTCTAATGTACCATTCTAGCTAGAACGAATATAACGAGAAGGTTCAGAGAAAAAGAGAATGATAATTAACTAAGCAAAGTGAATGCAAAAGTAATGTGGAATGGATCAGATCAAATCACATGTTCTAACACAAGATGAGATCAAAAGATTCAAAACATGGATAATGAACTATATATATTACACATATGAAAAGAAAAAGTAATATCATGTCTTATTCTTTTATTAGGAATTGAATATGCATCGGTGAAAATATGCAAGCTGATCTATCTGTCATTGATGGCAGTTTAAACCGGATATCACTAATACAGAATATTTTCTTAGCAGATTTATTTGTTGTTGATGACCGTTTAAACCGGATATCACCAATACAGGAATATCTTTTCAATGGGAAGAAGTAATTTCCAAGTTGCCGTGCACCGTTGTTAATCCCTAATGACCGACTAAGAGCAAAATGATATTTCACGCAACTACTTTAAAGAGCGGCAGAGAAAAATCGTGGCACTGGGACCTCGCTCAGTACTGCTACTTTATCAGTCAAAAGAACTAAACTACCCATCAGATTCCAAGCTTAAAAGGACATCAAAGTGAGCTCATTCGGATTTTTATTTCTAGCTTACACCAAATGCATTTTCCATAAACACACAAACTATCCCCTTGTTGTTTCAGTTGTAGAAAAGTTATTTTAGAGCCAGAGAGAAAAATGAAAGGAATAGATCTTTTTTGTTCATCTTCAGCTTCAACAGCAATATGTTCAAGTATGGATCAAAGATCCATGGTCCGCAATCGTCATCTCGGCGGCAACAGAAGACCCTTTGATCATCACCAGCATCGTCGTGGTGATTCGCACGGAAGATCATCGGTAGACAGTGGATCAAGAAGATCGAGAAGAAAAGGAAGTACTAGAATTCTAACTTCTACTACTAGTATCACTCATCCAGTATCCACAAACAATAACCCCAAACACAATCACCACCATAGTACCAGTGGTAACACTAGGAAGACGTCTACCAAGCCAACTATCAGTCATGGGCATGACAATAGTCTTCTTGACTCTTCTAGATACTTATTGAGTGACACTACTTTCCTCGACGATCATCAGTACTCAACCGAAATGGATATGCCCGTTTCGGCTTCAGTTCCTCGCCGTCAACGTCCTTCAAGGTCTGCGCACGCTTTGGGTCATTATCTTAATGAACCACAGTCATCGCCACCACCATCGTCAAGGTCACGGGCTTTGGTTCCCCTTGACGAACCGTCTTCAGTAAGGTCAACCCCTGGTTACAATGAAGAACAACCACGGTTGTCATCATCATCATCGAGATCTCGTGCTCTGGTACCTCGTCATCATGAAGAACAACCGCGGTTATCATCATCATCATCATCATCGAGAAATCGCGCTTTGGTACCTCATCATGAACCACTACCATCTCCATCAAGAACGCGTGCTTTGGTTCGCCATGAACAATCTTCTTCATCATTAAAATCACAGGCGTTGGTCCCTCGTGATCACAACGACCAATTTTCATCGAAAACACGGTCTGTTAATAGGTTTTCAGCAGATTCATCTCCTGCTTTACTACCTGCTCCTCATCAGGTAACATCTCTCTCTAAGTAGCAATAATCTTGTTCAAACTTTCGATTGTTATGGACATATCACTAATCATCTTGGCATAAATTTTTGTTAGGTTGTGGTTTTGAGGGTATCCCTCCACTGCAAGGGCTGTGAAGCTAAAGTTAGGAAACATGTCTCTAGAATGGAAGGTACAACTAATATTCACAAATTTTCTACTTTATAAATTCTTGCAAACTAGTAAATTTTTTTTGCAAGACTTACATCTTTTCTTTTGGTTTGCAGGGGTGACATCTTATAATATCGATTTTGCGAACAAAAAAGTGACGGTCACCGGAGATGTAACGCCACTGGGAGTCCTCACTAGTGTCTCAAAGGTAAAGAACGCGGAATTCTGGCCTTCTACTTCGTCGACAACATCGTCACCGACCTCCAATTAGTTAAGTTTACAGAGGAATCAATTAAAGTTTGATTAATTTGTAATTAACGTAGTGCTTGTGTATGGATGTGTTTTATTAAAGGTATTCTTCCATCATTTTAATCTAATGTAATCAATTCGTATCATTTGTAATCAAACCTGTTTTTTTTTAATTGTATAAACTATGAATTAAAAGAAAAGGTAAAGTAAGAAGTTCTTTTGTTACTTTCTTCCTTATATTATACTCTACGGCGTCATTTGCCGTCTAAAGTGTTTTAACATGTACTCTGTAAAACCGGTAATAAATGGCTCTAAATACTCTATCAAAAAAAAAAGGCTCTAAATTTCGTTCTTGTAAGAGAATACTAGTAACCTTGTAAGATTGGTGTGGATAACCAAACTGACAGGAAAATATTAAGAATTTATTTGGCTAGTAGTTGTGTCACTCTGACTCTGTGTTAGTGATTATGCTTTCGGACGCATAAAATCAATCTCAGAAATCGGAATAAAAAGAATCCGTATTTCACGTTACCTAATAATCGTGTAATTTTGACTTTCATCGTTTTTACTTTGGCAAGAAGTGTGCACTTAAAGGATAAACACACTTTAGTGATGATGGCTTTGTATGGAAATTGCACTCTCAATTGATGTGATGACAATATGATTTGCGTTTCCTGGATCCAGGCTTTTTCTCCCCTGCTTTTCTTGCTTTTTCAGATTTTGGAAGCATTCACTTTCTTCTTTTTTCTTGTTTCTTGTTCCAAACTTTTGATCCATATCCCCGAGTTGAAGGTGGAAAAACAACAATACGGATATGGTAACTTTTTTTTTTCTGTTTCAAGATTTTGTCGGATATCAAACAGCATGTCACCAATAGATGGTGTCAAAACTTTCATTGACTCATAGATTCACAATTTAGGCACATTTCTGAATTCTAGTCTGCCTTGTGGCTTCAAGGTTGAAGCCATTGTCCGAGACGAGAAGTCGAGAACTATTATATATAAGTAGATGCTGAAAAGCCGAAGGTGCCATTGTGCCAATATATACACTCCCAAAGATGCTGCTTAAGTACTGGAAACAGGTGATAATAATGCAGTGGGTACCCCTTATCATCTAAGTTTAGGTCCAGAGTTAATTACTTGGGGATCAGTTCTTTTGTCTGTTAACTCTTCTATTGGGTCTTTTGTGTTTCACTTCCTCCTGTAATCTTTTTTTAATGATTTTTTATACCTGCCGAAGAAAAATAACAAAAACAAAATCATGTACTAGATTTTATTTTACACTTTTAAACATTTCTTTACGAGAGAATTTTGAATTTAAGGATACCATTTACGAGTCTTGCCGTGACGAGGTCATCCCCGTGATAGTCTTTGTAAGGATGCGCTTTCTAGCCATTGGATATAACATCTTAGATATCTACGCATCTCTAGAACGATATTATAAAATAAAAATATTAATATTATTTTTATATATAAAAAAATGAAAAGTTACTCTTAATATTATATTTATTACTCTTCTACGTTTCTCTGGCAAATAAACAATTGATTGGCGGAAAGGCAGAAGAAGAACATTTAGTACGTAATGATAATGACAAGGAATGAAACGATAAAAGAAATTTAGACTCAACCGTAAGTGTTCAACACAAAGAGGTATTGGTAGGATAATGGTTAAGTTTTTGAAGCCAAGCAAATTATAACAAGGAAGGACAGTTTGATGGATGCGCTGTTATCACTAGTGATTTCGGTGAGGGAACTGCGGACGTGTGTGCTCCACTTATGTACTTGTGATCCGTATTTTTCATCTCCTATTGACGTGTTTGTGCTGTATTACAAAATTCTAATGTGGATGCTATAACTTGTTCATTTTATGCCTTCTCGTTAAGATAGCATTAATTATAATCAATCGTCTATGCGCAATAGTTCTGGGGTCTGTATTTGTGAACACATAAATCACGAAGCCATCCACGTATTCGCAAACAATATTCGCATACATCCTAATTTTAGAATTGTACGCCGCATATGTAAAGGGGATGATTATATCGATTCATCGACTCGAACCCTTCGGGCTTGTCATTGTCTAGTCGAATATTATCATAAATAATGTTCGTATAAAGGAATAAACAGAGAATCAAGTATAAATGTAAATCACATGAAGTTCAACGCTGAATGTAAGGTGCTGAAATGTAAATAAGACAAAGATTTACGTGGTTCGGCACTAAGGCCTACATCCACGGGGCTGGTGTTTCACTATGTATTGAATGATTACAAAGATAGTCGAATGAATTTAGAGTATACATAGGTCTGCGGAAGTAGGGGAATTAATTATTCTTCCTATTTCTATCTCCTATACTCTCCTATAATTGCTTTGGATTGGTCGACCCCTTCCCTCTTAGTGGAGAGGGGTATTTATAGGGTTGGAACGTGGGTCCTACTTCTGAGGTGCCGTTGTAATCTTATCTTCTTGTGCTTTCTGCCCATTACGCAGAGGTCTTCGGCATATGCCGCGGCCTGAGCTTGAACAAGAAGGGTTATCCTCGCCTCTTCCACGAGCTGATTGACACGTGTTTATCTCTTTGGTATTTAATGCGGGTAGATGGATGTCTGCTCGTGTCAGATAAGTGTCTCTTTGTCTGGTCACATTTGTGTCAGTCAAACTTCTTCTCAGCCGTTGATCTGGGATCTTCCTCGGGATTGGGTGTATTAACACCCAAGGGGTATTATCTGGTGCTCCTCTAAGCCATCATACCTCTGTGATCCTCTGTCCCTGACTGTCAGATCTGCTGACCGGTGGCATCATATGATGAGATGCTTGTTATCATGTTTTGATATCTTGTTTTGCATGCCTTCCACGTGTCTCTTTCTGTACACGTGGTGGATGATGAAAGGTGTACATACAATTTTCCCCTCTTCTTCTGACTTGGGCGCATTTTACAATTTAGAAGAAGAAAGGTCGTCCTACACGTTTCCCACCTTGCATTAACTTTCCCCATAACTGCTCCTTGGTACGAGGGACAATTATTGTCTTCTCTAGCTTCATAAATAGGAAAGAGAATGTGAAAAAAAACTTTTATCCTCTTCTTGTCAGTGTTCATCCTCTTCTTGTTTTCTATTCTTGTTCTTTAGTCATTTATTATCGTCATTCCTGTGAGGAAGATAACAGCATTCAATTTTCTGTCTCTTTCGCTCTCGATTGTTGTTTCCCCTGTATCGCAGACAACTAGTATTCCATTTTTTGAAATCTCCGATCCTCCTTTCTTCGAACTGTGGTTGGGGCTTGTCGTCCTCTTCTTATACAGGTATGGGGTTCTTCATTAGCTGCTCATCATTGATTTATCCATGTATCTACCCGTTTGTTTCCTGCTGCTGTATTCTTGTCTTTGTGATGAAGAACACACATGTTGAAGCATATATGCTTGCCCCTGTTCTTTGTTACAAAGTCTATGAATCTGTATCTAAGTATTATCCATGGAGTTGGATGGAGTATTTCTGGTTATTTTTAGTTCTTAGGGTTTTTAATGTTTATCCGGATGAACCATCAATTATGGGTTTTTTGATCTTTAGCGATCTCCTCATATTCTTCTCTAAACTGTTTTTGTGTTTCTTTGTAGATATGTCTGATCATCCGCGGGCTCCTTACCAAACCCTGCCGTCTAGTCCGCCAAGATCCCCTCCGCGTCGAGATTCTGACAGATCTCCACTTGGGGAAGGTCCTTACAAGTCTTCACAATCGGATCCTCGGGGTCATAGGGTTTCATCTTCCTCTGGTGCGAAGGTTGCGCCTACTAAGAAAGGAGAGGTGCCGAAGGGTCCTTCTTGGTCTAGGTATGCTGTTAACCGTGCCCCTTCTCGTCCTCGTGAAGATTCTAGGAGTGCGCAGGCTCCCCCTCGTGATGACTCTAGGAGTACGTGGGCTCCTCCTCCTCGTAATGAAGCCTTGGATGTTCCGCCCCTTCGTTTTATGGCTCATCCTTCAGTGTCTCCACAGAAATATTTGCCGCATCCTCCCACGGTTTCTTTCAAACGGAAGTACTCCAAGGGTACTATGTCGAGAGCTGATTCGTCTAAAAATCTTCCTTCTAAAAGGAAAGCTTCGGAATTGAGCCCTACTACTGATTCCGCAAACGAAGAAGAAACTGTCCCCGTGATACGCAGCATTTCAGTTGGTAAGAAGAAGGTCACTTTCAAGCATATTATCTTGAGATGTTCAAGGAAAAACATGAGCTTCAAGCTTTTGAGGTACGCTTCTATGCCCCTGACGATGATATCACTTATGAGCTCCTTGCTAAGTATCAGTTTGACGAGTTTCATTTGTTGACTACGGTTGGAGCCTTCGAGGCAGGTCTCATGTTGCCCTTATATAAGTCGGGTGACTCCTTTTATTATGACGTGTTGGCTAGTCGCGAAGGCTCTTCCACGAACACTCATAATCGTTCCGTGTCATAACTATCTGGGAATTATCTTCGTTCACTTAAGGAATGATACCTGCGAAGCAAGGGGGAGACTATGATGACCTGCTATGTTCCAAATCCTGCTGAGAGAGAGTGGTACACTCCTCAAAATTTTAATGGTTCTTTTGGGGCTTATGTCAACAGTAGAAACCGTAAGCCGTGGAGTGTTAGTCTTCGTAATATTGCTGCTCCTCGTGGTGAAATTCGTCTTTTGAGTGAGGTGAGTGATGCCAAGCTGAAGTATGTTCCTGGTACTGAGGGATCTGCATCTGCTAAACGGAAACTCTTTCCTGCTCGTGAAAGGATTAAACGTGACCATGATTATGAATGGCATGCTACTGTTATTGAGGTAGTTGGTCCTTGCGCTTATGGTTGGATTCCTGGTCCGCGCGGTTGGCGTCCTTTTGAAAACAACAAGCCTCGTGAAACTCCTCCTGGTCGTTATGGAGATTTCTGTCCTTGGCGTACGAATTTCGCGGGCATGAATTTTCCTTACGCTCTTGATGTCGTTGATGGAGATGAGGAGGAGGGTTCTGGTGCTACCCATCCACCGAAGAGTGCTGCTGCTGCCAAGGTATAGTTTCTTCTTATATTCTCTATTCTATTTGCCCCTTTTTCATTGCTTGAAATAATTTTCATTTTTGAAGTGAGGGAAAAAATGAGCCTTTGTGGGGATGTGTACTGGTTTGTAGGTGTCGAAGAAGAAGAAACTTGGACCAAAATAATCTTCTACTGTGGTTACCGGTGAGGCTGAGGTTTATGAGGAGGTTACGAGTCCTGTAAACGATGGATATGCTGAGGATGAAGAAATGTCCGATGGAGAAGAGCATACCGACACTTCTCACCCTGATGAAGAAGGTGGTAATGGTGAAGAAGAAGTTGCCGCGGGTGGTGATGGTGAAGAACGGATTGCCGCGGGTGGTGATGGTGAGTCTGAGGGAAATATTACCGTTGGTGGTACTGGCGTGGGTGGATACTCTTCCCTGTTAGCGATAATATTGTTGGTGTGGGTACTCTTCCCTTTATTTCCCCTGAATTTTCTTTCGGTAGGATATATTCCGCGGGGAATCCTTTGATGTGAATGCTGCCATGGGTCTTGCCGAAGACTTCTCATTTCTTTCCCCAAATGATGATTGGGATGTGCTTGGGGATATTGGTAAAGAAGATGCCACCGGTCAGCAGGCTGAAAACGTCGGTGGTCATACTGAGGCTAGTGATGTCGAGACCTGCGCGAGTGAGGGGAGAACATCCAAAGTAAAGTCTGCGGTTGAATTTCCTTCAGAGGATTTCCCTTACTCGCTAATGCCTGAAGGCGAAGATTCCATTTTGGCTTGGCTTAAGAAGAAAAGTCTGATGTTTTTCCCCAACCCTGCCCTAGTGGTCCCCGGTGAGAAGAATTCTGACGCTTATACTCGTCAGATGATGCAAGTGTCTTCTGAAGTCCGCGTTGCCGAGAAGTGGGAGAAGAATCTGAGAGCTTCAGAAGCTAACCTAGTGGTTGACCCTCCCTCCTATGTTGCTGATATGATGGCCATAGATGATGGGTATCAATACATCTTTCCCCAGCAGCGTGTCTTAGAGGTAAATCCTTGTACTGATTCCCTCATGATATACGAACATTGTATTATTCGTGATATCCGATACCTTGGGTATAATAATGTTTGTTTTTTGTGACATGTATGATGAGAAGCGAACATTGCAACCATGTTCTATACCAATTCTTTAAAGCAAAGTCTTTAAAGTTGGAGGTTAAGCTTCGTCATAGAGAAGAAGAACTATCTGCGGCCGAGATGGAAACAAGTGAACTGAAGGGTCGCCTGAAGGAAAAAGAGCGGCTGGGTAATTCCGAGGAGAGTCTCCGTTCGGAACTTGCTATAGTCCGCAACGAATTGGAGCAAGCTCGCAGAAATGTATCGTCCCTCACAGGTTCGTATTTTTTATTGGTCTTTTACTCCTCGTGATTCCCTATTTGTACTCTGGTGTTCTGTCTCAGTCTCCCCACCATATCTTCAGTGGGTGGAGTCCCCGAGATCATATGGCTTCGGAAAGAAAGGGAACGACAGAAATCCCGCATTGCAGAGTTGGTGGGTAAGTTAAAAAGCGAAGCCGTGAAGTGGAATGCTCGTGCTGATGAGCACAACACCTTAGCAGCTGAGTGTCCTGAAAAGCGAACACTGATGGTTGATATGCAAGATAAGTACAATCATGACCGTTGTCTGTTTAATGGTACGCTGCTATGGACGCGTGATAACCTGCGTGATGCTCGAGGACATGCTTCGGACTTAGAGGCTAGAGTACGCTTTTTGGAAAGAGAGTTACAACAGGCTCGTTCTTTCTTAGGCCCCGGGGTTAGGGATAGTATGCTGCATCTTTCCGAGGAAAGAGATAATGCTAGGGCTGAGGTTGGTACTCTTAGTAAATCCCTAGCAGCGTCTCGAGCTGACGTTGCTCGCCAAGTGGAATCTGAAATAGATCTTGAAGTGAATGTGTATCGACTCCATAAAAGGATGGGGGAGATGAATGACGAAGTCAACCATCTTCTCCACTTGGATTCAATGAAGCAGGTAGACTTAGACGCGAGTCAATTTGCTCTTACGAACCTTCAAACGGATTATAAGAAACTATCCGACGAATATGACTTTCTTGATGAGGCTCGGGACGCAGTTGTTAATGAGTATGAAGAGGCTTCGGCTAATGTCGAAGGTATAACCTCGTTTTATCGAGTGTGATTCTGTTATTTCTTCGTTTTAACCCCTTGGTATTTCTTGTTTTCAGCACTCAAAGGACAGCTTCATGCAGCAAATTATGAGCTTAAAAAAACTCAATCTGCCTTAGTGCAGCAGGAAGGATAAGCCAACTATTTCAAAGGGTTGGCCGCGTCTCGTGAGGAAGCAGCGGAGATTGCCTCCAAAGAGGCGGAACGCCTATCTGCATTGCTGTCTCAGGCCAACCAGCGGACCGCTGTTATCACTTATAAAGCTCGATGTTAGTTGGCTGAAGACACCAACAAAGTCCTAGATAAGATTGAACTTGATCTTAAAGTCGAACATGGTCTTGTCAAGAATTATCCGCGTCGTCCCCTTCCCGCTCCCTTGCCTGGTTCTTCTGGGCCTTCTTCAGGTGGTAGCGTACCTTCATCTCGCAGAGACAACCTTGTTGATGGAGTTGTATCGTCCAAGTATATTTCTTTTATTAGTCATATAAAGTTGATCCTTGTTGATTATATAATTTAGGATCATTTTTTTATGTGTTTCCCGCTTTATCTTATTTGCTGAACTTGTAATCAACTCTTTATGAAATGGATCATCCTTTTGGCATACCTGCGTTATCAATTCATCTTTATTTAGTATTGTGAAGTGTTAAACTAGAAATAACTTGCTTTGTAAAAAGTTGAGAGTGTTTTGGTGCGACACCGAAGGTAAATACCTTCGTGATCGTCTTGAGACCTGTCACCCCGCTGGCGAATTCTGGGCCAGAGGATTCCCAAACGGTGGGGGCCGAGGCAGCGTTCTAGGATATGGAATGCTTATTTGAAATATTTACATGCACCCATTCCGTCGACCCGCTTCCTTAAAATTGGTTTGGTATCTCTTTCTGCTGGGTGCCTTCCCCCTGGTCTTACACTCATATACACTGATAGGGGAGCCCTGA
Source organism: Papaver somniferum (assembly GCF_003573695.1). Classification (NCBI taxonomy): domain Eukaryota; kingdom Viridiplantae; phylum Streptophyta; class Magnoliopsida; order Ranunculales; family Papaveraceae; genus Papaver; species Papaver somniferum. The sequence goes on from NC_039366.1 coordinate 15,488,279, forward strand.
GAGATTGTAGATTAACTACTTTCCCCAATATTGTTAATTTATTATGTAATGTACATGTGTTCATCCAGCGGGCCTTTTGACCATTTCGTTTGCTTGAAGATTTCCCAAAAGGTTTGTTTGATTGATAGGTTGAGGCCTGCTACTCCTCGTCCAGAGATAGAAACATGTAAAGCGTTTACGCTTCCTTCTTCTTCTGGTATTCTTCACGCAGATGCAAAACTGCGCTGTTCCTATGGGTAGTACGGTTTGAGCCATTTTGCATTCTAAGGGTGCCGGAGGACCTCGCCTTTCATATTGCGAAGATAGTAGGAACCGTTTCCCGCAATGTCGTGTATTATAAAAGGTCCTCCCCATGTAGGTGCTAACTTTCCCCATTTCTTCTGTCGTTGATACTGCGGGATTGTTCTTAGCACATACTGCCCTTCTACGAAATTTCGAAGCTTAACCTTTTTGTTGTACTCTCTCGCTAGTCTGTGTTGATAATTTTCCATCTTTTGCAATGCTGCTTCCCTCCTTTCTTCTAGGTCGTCCAGTCTCTCTAACATCATGTCTGTTGTGAGATTTTTCTCCCATGCTTCGGTCTTTGTGGTTGGCATGAGGATCTCTGTTGGGATTACTGCTTCAGCTCCATAAGTGAGGAGAAATGGGGATTCCCCAGTGGCAGATCTTCGTGTTGTCCTGTATGCCCATAATACATTGTGTAGCTGTTCACACCATCGCCCCTTGTGTTCGTCTAATTGCTTTTTGAGGATAAGGGCGAGGGTCTTGTTAGTAGCTTCCGCTTGTCCATTGCTTTGTGGGTATATGGGGGTGGACTTGTTTTTCCTTACTTTGAAAGTGTCGAAGAGCATGTATATGTTTTTCCCCTGTAATTGTTTACCATTATCGGACACGATTTCCGCTGGTATACCGAACCTGCAAATAATGTTTTGGAATATGAAAGTAAACACGTCCACGTCTCTGATCCTGGCTAAGGCTTTGGCCTCCACCCATTTACTGAAGTAGTCCGTGGCTACTATCAAAAATCGTCTTTTCCCTGATCCTTCGATGAAAGGCCCAACGATATCTATGCCCCATTTTGCAAATGGCCACGGACTATCCATAGAATTCAACGTTTTTGCTGGTGCGTGTATCTTTTTGGCGAAACGCTGACATTCTTCACATCGTCGGGACATTCTTGCAGCATCTTGTATCAATGTGGGCCAGTAATATCCTTGCATTTTTGCTTTGTCGGCTAGTGATCTCATGCCGCTATGATTCCCTGGGTCACCATAATGGATGTCGTTTAGAATTCGATGCCCCTCTTTCCTGGATAAGCAACGTAGTAACGGTCCAAGGAAATATTTCTTGTACAGGATCCCATCCCGAAGATCATATCTTCCTACTATGGAGAGTATTTTCCTGGTTTGTTTGTGATCCGCGGGTAAGGTTCCATCCTTGAGAAACGCATGGATCATCATTCTCCAATCATCTTCGTTGTTGAAATCTTCGTCTTGATTTGCTCTTGACAGGATATCTTCTTCGTCAAAATCGTCACGGATGTCTTCTCCAACCTGATCTTCGATATTTTCTTCCACTGTATCTTGATTTGTAGCAAAGGAAAATTGTGATGCAATCGAAGGCTCGTATACCCTTGTTATTGTGATAGCTTCGATACTGTTGTCCTTCAGCATGGATGATATATATGCTAGGGTATCCGCGTGCCTGAGATCCCTTCTGCATAAGTGCCGGAACTTGATGTTCGGAATTTGTGATGCCAATGTTTGGACCAAGGCCATGTAAGCTGAGAGAGTGTCGTCGTACACATTGTATTCGAGCCATATTTTCCGTATGACAAGCTGAGAATCACTTGTCAGTCTTACATCAGTTACCCACATCTCTATTATTAAGCGGAGGGCATGTACGACTGCCTCGTATTCGACGATGTTGTTAGTATGCTCTTTGAATTCTAACCTGAGTGCCTGTACGATCCTTTCTCCAGTTGGGGTGGTGATGACAATGCCTATTCCTGCCCCTTCCTTATTTTTGGAACCATCAACGAAGACTTACCATTTTCTTTGACTCGCGGGTTCGAGGACATCAACTGGATCCTTGCTTTCCTCGTCGGCTTCTGGTATTCCCCTAATCTCTTCATCGTTGTCCAGGGGGAGGTCTGCTAAGAAATCCGCCAAAATTTGGGATTTTTGGGAATGTTGAATTTCATGAATGATGTTGAATTCGTCCAGGTGGGTGTTCCACTTAGCTATTCTACCTACTTTTCCCGCGCTTTTGAGGACTGCTTCCAGTGATGCTTTGCATGGGATGCGGATGAAGTGAGTTGGGAAATAGGTTCTCAGCTTTTGAGTAGCCCATACTAATGCCAGGATGAGTTGTTCGATCTTCGTGTAATTCATTTCCGCAGAATTGAGGGTCTTGCTGACATAATAGATAGGTTGTTTTATCTTCGTATTGGTTTTGACCAACACTGCGCTAACTGCGTCTTTTGTCGCTGCTATGTACAATGCCGAAACCTCATCAGGATCAGGATTCTGCAGGATTGGAATTGAAGCCAGGTGTTCCTTGATTCTTTGGAAGGCTTCTTCGCATTCTGCGGTCCATTCAAACTTACTCCCTTTTTTGAAAATATTGAAAAAAAATTTGCATTTGTCCGAGGATCGGGCAATAAATCTTCCCAAGGTTGCTAAGGACCCATTGAGATTTTGCACTTCTTTTAAATTCTTCGGAGATGACATTTCCACTATGGCCTGAATCTTCGCGGGGTCTACCTCAATACCCCTTTTTGTTACCAAATATCCGAGGAATTTCCCTGAGGTGACACCAAAGGTGCATTTTTCTGGATTTACTTTCATGTGATGTTTCCTCATTACTTCGAAGATATCTCTCAGGTCCTGGTGGTGATCTTTGCGCATCCTACTTTTGACGAGCATGTCATCAACGTAGACTTCTAGGGTACTACCAATCCATGGCCTGAAGATAGCATCGACCATTCTCTGGTAAGTTTCCCCTGCGTTACGAAGTCCAAAGGGCATTCTAGTGTAGCAATAAAGGCCATGCGGGGTGTAGAATGCTGTGTGTAGTTGATCTTCTTCTTCCAGGGCTACTTGGTTGTAACCAGAATATCCGTCCATGAATGACATCTCTTCGTACCCTTCCACTGCTTCAACCAGTTGATCTATGCTCGGTAGGGGATAGCTGTCTTTTGGACATGCCTTGTTGAGGTTAGTAAAGTCGATGCATATCCTAACCCCTCCATTTTTCTTAGGAACGACGACCATGTTGGAGATCCATGTAGGGTATTTGACTTCCTTGATGAAGCCTGCTTCTAGTAGTTTCCGAAGTTGTTTTTCTACTGCCTTATGATACTCTGGTGCAACTTTTCTTATTTTCTGCCTGAAAGGTGGCGTGCCTGGTTTGATGCGCAGCTCGTGTTGGATTATTTTTGGATCAATCTCCGGCATATCTCCTAACTTCCAGGCGAATACATACGCGTATTATTTAAGTAATTTGGTTAACGAATCTTCTCTTTTTCCGTCCATTATGGTCCCTACTTTGATCATCTTCGGGTTTTCTTCCGTTCCTATGTTGATTTCTTTTGCGGGCTCCACTGGTGTGAACACCGGATTCGGGTCCCCAAGGACTGGGACGTTCTTTAATTGCTATTTGGTATGTTTCTGTCCTTCGTTGGCTGCTGAAGTACTTTCCTCTGTGTTAAGGACATTATCATCCTTTGTCAAGCCCTTCCCTGCGGTTTTCTTGAGGAACAGGTCTATGGCCTTTTCTTTCGCAGCTTCTTTATTTTTGATCCTTCGGGTTTTTCGCTGCTCTTCCTGTTCGTTGTTGATACGATCCTGAGTGGCCTGACACTCTTTTGCAGAGACCCGATCTCCCTTGATTTCCATTACTCCCTCGGGTGTAGGGAACCTGAGATATTGGTAGTAAGTTGCTGCCACTCCCTTGAGTTTATGTACCCACTTTCGTCCAATAATGTCGTTATAGGGGGATGGGGCATCTACCACGCTGAATCGTGTTTCTACTTTCATGGGCCCGGCGTTCACCTGCAACACGATGTCTCCCAATGGCTTTGTGGGCGCTTCGTTGAACCCGTAGATGGTATAATAAGAGGTCATCAGCTGTTCATCATGGAGCTTCATCCGATTGAAGGCTTCGTAGAATAGAACGTTCACTGAGCTTCCCCCGTCGATGAGGATCTTTTTGAGGTTACATCCGGCCACTGGTAGTGTGAGGACCAAGGGACCGTTATGGTCTTCCATATCTTCTTTGATATCTTCAGTATCGAAGATGATAGGTGCGTCCATCCACTCTTCGTGCTCGTCCACCTCTACGCCATCAATCTTATATAATTCGCAGTGGTCATCGAATTTCTTTCGTAGCCTCTTTCCTATCTGCGCTGTATGTGAGGGCCCTGCGGATTCGGAACACGAGATGGTGTTGATTGTGCGGTTTCCCTATGGAAGTTGGACTTGCTTGGTTCGTTTGGATCTGTCCTCGGTGACCTATTTTCGTATGTATTGCTTGAGTTCGCCAGCATCAATCAATCTTTTGATCATTATTTTGAGGTTTTTGCATTTCTCGGTATGGTGTCCATTGAAGCAATAATACTCACAGTAATATTTAGACTTCTCGGTCCTTGGGGGTTGTTTTCCCTTAGACTACGGCCACTCCAAATTTTCTCTTCCTTTGATCTCTCGCAAGATCCGAGCGTAACTAGCATTGAGCTTCGTTTAAACCTGATCTTCGAATTTTCGATTGTCTTTTCGTCGTTCATCTCTTTGTTCCTTCCTATCTTCGTGCGGTCGTTCCACTGAGCTATTTCTTTTGGCCCCGCTGGTTTGTTCTGCGGAATTGGTACGGTGAGACCTCTGCGTTTGTTCCCTCGGGTTCCCAAGCTGGATTTCTTCAAGACGAGCATACTTCTCAATAATTATTCGAAGATATCCTTTTGTCTTAGGCACGCTTCCGTGGATCTCAACAAATAGTGGACTCATTCGGTCTAATCCCCACTTGTAGCAGTTGATGCTTACTACGGAATCTACACTCCCTATGGCTTGGCAGATCTTGTGCCATCTGTTGGTGTATTCCCTCGTGTTCTCCTTGTAACCAATTTCCAGAGAAAAAAGTTTATCCATTCTGGTGTTGACAGCTTTGTTGTACATATAGGTTCTCAAGAATTTTTCTGCGAGTTGATCGTAGGAGTTGATGGAATCAGGTGGCAGGTTGTCAAACCAAGACAAAGCCGATCCCTTCAGACTTGATGAGAAATACCTACAGAGGATGGCGTCGTTTTGACTCCATCGGGCAAAGATACGATTATAATACCGGATATGTGCCGCGGGATCACTGGATCCGTCATAGCATTCAAAAGTTGGGACAGGGCACTTTAACGGAATGGGGGTATTTGCCAGGCGATGAGTTAGGGGCGTGGAGTTAGCTTCTTTCATCACCTCTTCAAGCCTTCCTCCGTCTTGTCTGGCTTTTAACTGCCTGATCTCAGCCATCATCTCATCACGCAGCTCCTCCATTGCGCGGTAATATCCCACGTTCTCATGCTCAGTTGAGCATTTCTTTCTTTGAGCTTCACTGTCATAATAGTCTAAGTATTCGGCGGCATATTCCGGATCGGATGCACTGCTTCCTTTAGCAGCGTTTGCTAGGATGATCCTACGGTCTCGATTAGGCTCTGGTGCTTTAGAATTTGCTTCGTCCATTTGTTGGCTAGTCTTCGTGCTTTGGGAAATCCTATCTTTCAAGTCTTGGTTCTCCCTGGCCAGAAGAGCTACAACATCTGCGTAGACCTGCTGGCACTTTTTCGATTCTTCGAGCTCTACCATCAGTCGGTGGGACTGGTTTGATCCCTAATTGGGATTTCCGACTTGTACTCCTACGACCATAGTTCCCCCTTCGTCTACTGTGTGTATTAAGGGCGGCAGAGGATCAGCTTCAATTGTTGGTATCTCCAAGTTTGGTCCCCTCAGTTGAGCTTCCACCCGCGGTACTAAAACCACTGGTATGGTTTGATTCTGACTGTTGGTTAACGGCATTCCGAAGACTGGTGGATGTGCGGCCTGATGTGTCATAGATTCTGCCACCCCTTCTCTTTGTTGATGGATTTGGTTTGAAACCAAAGTCTTGTTAGCTTCTGTAGCCTGGAGGGCCGCAACAGTTGCGTTATTCTTTGTGGCTGCTGCTTTGAGAGCCGCGGCTGCGATGGAGTTAGTGTTCATAGGTGAGGTGATTTCCGCAGCATCCTGCCTCTGAGTAGCTGTTTTAGCTTTGTCTCCTTTCTGCTTGCTTCGGGTCATGACCGGGGTAATCCTCGGTGTCTCCTTTGATGAGGCTTTGGTTTTTCCTGCCTCTAGTATCTTTTCCATTTTGAGTCTTCTTCTGCATAGGGGAATAAATAAAGAGAACCAAAGATATCCATGAGGATCGGGTTAGTGCCATTCGTATCCGCAAAATTATTGGAATAGAAGGGAATGAGCTTCCCAAGGGCCTTAATAAAAGAGAAACATAAAGACTCCATCGGTCTAGTTTTCGCAATACAAATCCTCTAATAAATAATCATGGACCTTGTTTTCAGACTATTTTTGAAAAGGAAAACTCTTGAAAGGTAGATCCGTCGCGAGAACTCATGAATCTGGATTATTAAGTCTTAGTTTTAAAAGAAAAACGCCTCACGTGCAAATCTGTGATAGATAGCTGTGGATTTGTCTGCTTTGAAATGGTGTTTGTGAAAATGAAGATCATGAACCCAGAATAAAAAAGGTTTTAAAAGCACGCTGAACCCAGAATAAAAAAGGTTTTGAAAGCACGCTGAACCAGAATAAAAAAGGTTTTGAAATCACGCTGAGCCCAGAATAGGGCACAACCATAATGCGCGTTTAAGGTGAAATCACAAGATAAGATAAATCTTTTACCGGTACAAAGTCCCTGTTTCTAGCGCCAGATTGTGAACACATAAATCACGAAGCCATCCACGTGTTCGCAAACAATATTCGCATACATCCTAATTATAGAATTGTACGCCGCATATGTAAAGGGGATGATTATATCGATTCATCGATTCGAAGCCTTCGGGATTGTCATTGTCTAGTCGAATATTATCATAAATAATGTTCGTATAAAGGAATAAACTGAGAATCAAGTATAAATGTAAAGCACATGAAGTTCAACGTTGAATGTAAGGTGCTGAAATGTAAATAAGACAAAGATTTACGTGGTTCGACACTAAGGCTTACATCCACGGGGCTGGTGTTTCACTATGTATTGAATGATTACAAAGATAGTCGAATGACTTTAGAGTATACATAGGTCTGCGGAAGTAGGGGGATTACTTACTCTTCCTATTTCTCTCTCCTATACTCTCTTATAATTGCTCTGTATTGGTCGACCCCTTCCCTCTTAGTGGAGAAGGGTATTTATAGGGTTGGAACGTGGGTCCTACTTCTGAGGTGTCGTTGTAATCTTATCTTCTTGTGCTTTGTTCCCATTACGCAGAGGTCTTCGACATATGCTGCGGCCTGAGCTTGAACACGAAGGGTTATCCTCGCCTCTTCCACGAGCTGATTGACACGTGTTTATCTCTTTGGTATTTAATGCGGGTATATGGATGTCTGCTCGTGTCAGACAAGTGTCTCTTTGTCTGGTCACATCTGTGTCAGTCAAACTTCTTCTCAGCCGTTGATCTGGGATCTTCCTCGGGATTGGGTGTATTAACACCCAAGGGGTATTATCTGCTGCTCCTCTACGCCATCATACCTCTGTGATCTTCTGTCCCTGACCGTCAGATCTACTGACCGGTGGCATCTTATGATGAGATGCTTGTTATCATGTTTTGATATCTTTTTTTGCATGCCTTCCACGTGTCTCTTTCTGTATACGTGGTGGGTGATTAAAGGTGTACATACAGTATTCATATTGATTATGTTCATGAAAGGAAAGGGGGAGAAGATCAACCACTAGTAGAATATTGGGTTATGGTCACGGTTGTCGTTGTCACGGTTTAATTTAGAAACGTGACTAAATGTCTAATTGACACGGTGATTTGAAATCCCGTGACCATTCATCATATCTTTGGCCCCGGGTTTTGGATTAGCCGTGTCTCTAGATTCGTAGGTATTTAATGGTCTCGGAATATTAGACGACGCGTGTCTAAATCTACATGAAATACACTTCTCTAATGACTAACTGTCTCAACTGGCCGTCTCAACTGGCCGTCTCAACTACGATCATGTGCGAGAGAAAATCGGGGTGAACTTGGTGGTTGATTAACCTCAATCCCCATATCCCAACTGCTGCGACTGAAGATTCAAGAAGCCACACCCCAGTTTCCCCACTAATTCCGTTTTTTTTTTCTTCTTTTTTTCAACTCCCCATTTTCTATTTTATTTTCCCCCAAATGTACTTAGATCCAGAGAAATTAGTTCCCTCTACTGTCGGAAGACTCGGAACTCAAAAGGAGAAACCCTAGTAGACAAAAAGCGGTGCATTTTCATTGTGGTAAGTTCGATTTTTATGCTTGATGTATGAATATGGCGAACCCAGATTCTTTGTTTTCTTAGGGTTTAGGTTACCTGCTGCAAATCATGACTTTAGAGTTCAGGTTGTATAGGGTGCAAGGGGAAGATTTGATCCTCCTTGCAACGCTGTGTTATTGGTTGATAGAGAATTATTGGGAATCAATCATGTTTGTAAACGCCAAAGATTTGTTCATAGCGAATGATTGGGAATAATGCTTATATGTTTATCGACGATGAAGGTATGTTAAGTCGGTATTTCGTTCCTCCTATTTCCGTTGTGATGCTACATAGTCACGCAGCTTACTGTATTTTGGGTTGTTAACATAGATTTTGCATGTTTCGTTTTATGTGAATTTCGGATTGTTACTGTTTCCAAGTAATTTATGTTATTCAGAAACTCGAGAACTTATTTTGGGTAAGCTCAATTATTATTAACGGTTGAAATTTAGGATTCAAAAAGTTGGGTTTCAATCGTTTTTATTTATTTTGTTCAAAGCAGATCGTTCGATTTCTCAGTGGAGTCTTCTTGACCGTAACTTCTTGTCAACACGGTAGCCTCTAAATCTTCAAAGTAACTCATCTTTTTCTTCTAGGTCTGACTTATGTCTAACCTTCTAAGATTTATGTTCATTATATTTTGGAAAAGATAAGATGGAATTAGAAAAGAAAGTGCCAAGACAACACCCTCGAAAGATACATGATAGAAAAAAGAACTTACAACTGACTATTCTTTAAACAAGATTTTCCAATCAAAAACGAAGTCATCTAACTTCATGTTTTTGAATGAATCAACATTAACAAACCAACTAAGCAACAACAACTTTATATCTATAATAAGAGAGTTTAAGGTTTTCCTCCCTTGCTTCTTCGCTATTTGAATGTCATTTCTTTCCAACCACACCACCCACCACAAAGCAAATGGAAGACAATATCGCAAGAACACAAGGGGTTTGGTCGAAATCTTCAATTTCCACTTCCATAAGAAATCAATAATGGTTGTGGGATGAACCCAGGCAAAACCCAGCTGTTGAAGAAAATGTTCCCAAATCTTCCAAATGAAAGGGAAGTGGAGAAACAAATGCTCAACCGATTCCTCATTATTATCACAGAACCCACATAAATTCACCACTATCATACCCCTTCTCGACAACATAGAAAGAGTGGGAACAACTCTATTTGCTGCAGCCCAAACAAATGTTCATTATTTTCATATTCCGAGTTAACTTTGTGCAGTTTGATTTGCCATGGATCCACTTGATGTGCTTGAGAAGAAGAGGCATAAGCACTTAATAATTGGGATGAGCTATTTGAATATTGTGGACTTTGGCTGTCAGTACTCGATATGGATTATGCACCTTCCTTCTGATATAGTATGAGAACTAGCACTCTTCAGTTGTTATTATAATTTTTCGAAGGGAGTTATTAGTTGTCACTTCTTGATTTATTCTACTCTTATTGCTTCGGGGAATTTCCTAAATCTGTTCTTTGCATAGGTGAATACTGTTCTCCCAGTTTTATTAAAACTTTTCGGCTATTTGAACCTTTTCTCTTCCATCATTATGATACAGTTGAGGAATAATCATATGAAGATCACTGGGTACATTTTTGCTTATAAACTTTAGAAAACTATTTGGTCGATCTATAGATTCTATACTATAATTTCTTAACTAGAAAAAAAGTTCCTTCAATTTTGATAGGACAAATAAGAGACAGATCTAGGTGTTGAACATCATTTCTCAGAAAATGTGAGAGTTACTAAAGGTAATGCATCTCTGCATGATCTTTTTTGAAGTCTTGTCGAGTTCCATCGACTTATTATTACCGTTGTATGTACTTAGTTACGGTTCTAATGTAGTCTTATTAATCTTGTAAATTGTAACTATCAGGACTTGAAGCATGGCGTTCTGGTAAAACTGAAGAAGATGAAGACAACTAGCCCAGCTTGGCAATGCGACTGGTGTCTACAATATGCTTGTGAAGTACCTAGTAGGAGAGCGACAGGATCACAGGTATATCCTGATTGATTGTTTTCTCATTTCATTTGCAAATCAAGTTCGGTGTTCATTTTAGAAATTTTTGATCACTCTTAATCATCATTACCCACTGATTTTTCCGATATTGCATCTGGTACCTTTAGCAATAAACTTAGTACATTTTTCACATTGCAATACGAGGATAATATCCTCGGGAATATTATTAAGTTCGTCATATTGCTTTACCAATTGATTCATTGCTAATGATAGGACAGATATCCCTCAATGACGCTAAGTGGTAAGTAATACCGTTATAATTTTGAATTGAGCAGGCAAAAGAACAAAGTTTTTGTTTTCAAAAGGGCAGGGCATATATATACATCCATGATGTATTTATTCGACATTCAATTTTATGAATTTTCTGTTTTTACCTAAGTTGGTTCTTAGTGGATGCCACGAACGGTAGTTCCCTGCTACTGAAGTTATGTTTGCGTTCTCGATCATGCAGTTCATTTTTTAATCTGGAGTGCTCATAGTTTTGCTCTAGCTTGATGACATACATCTGTAAATTTTGGTAGCAGACTTGAAGAGTTTACATCTTTGGATGTCTTCCAATCTCCACGCATTACAAACAAGACAGTACGACAAACTTGAATTCGAAATTTCCTCCGTCCATTGGGGTTTTCTGGAAAACGGGAATTTCTGGATATCTTATTATTCCAAGTACTTTTAGCATATAGAGATATCTTCATCCATTTCTTGTTCGTTCAAGTTAACAGTGTTGTACGTATTTAATTATAATTATTTATGGAATATTCAGGAACTAACAGCTCCTAAATTGCAACCGATCTATGTGCTCTATAACTTGAGATGTATTGTTTGATTTGGAATCTATGATCTATTTACTGTTAGCTACTGCTTTGTCTATTTTCGTTTTTAGTGAATATCAAATGGTTGACCAACATGGAAACTCGTCACGGGTTAAACTGTGAAACGAGACACGTAAGAAAATTTGGACACGGTGTGAGATATATTCCGTGACTAATGATCAAATTTGGACACGGCTTCATATAAAATCTCGTGACTAAACGAAATCTTGGTCACGGTGAATTAACGAGACCATATAAACATACTTTTGGCCTCGCAGGCTTTGGTCACGGTTTTCCAAAAATAAAATACCATGACCATAGACCTTTGGTCACGGTAATATACTGTGGCTAAAGTGCCTTTTTGTACTAGTGAGCAAATCCCGTTTTAGGGTTTGAGATTTATAAAAATTTGATTAGTTAGAATTTAGAGGGATTATTTAATAAATAAAATTAAGTACATAGATATAAAATAGAAAAACTGAAATAAAATAATAAGTATATGTTTAATTTCTAATTTTCATCTCGAGATATACACATATAGATGATATACTATCCAAGGTCTTAAAAGTGAGCCCTTATAGTAGTTGTCACGAGGGTGACCTCGTAACAGCATGACTCTACCAGTTATTGCATTTACCATTAACTCCGAGAATCTTGGTAACCTGGTCGTGAATGATGAAGGTGATCAAATTTGTATCATGTAATTAAGCTCGGAATTGATAGAAACCTTGGCTTTAAATGATACTAATTGTATGGACATGCATCTTTGCTATTGTTAATGAAGAATCTAGTAACCTGGTCATGAATGCTTCAACTTTGTATCATGTAATTAAGCTCGGAATTGATAGAAATCTTGGCTTTAAATGATACTAATTGTATGGACATGCATCTTTGCTATTATTAATAAAGAATCTACTAATTGTATGGACATGCATGCTTCAGAAAAAAAAAAAAAAAAAAA